>NC_133306.1:20623416-20645733 GCF_012295235.1 Primulina huaijiensis
GGTTCTCAACGAATCCGAATGAAGAGATAACATCATGAAATTTTAAATACCATTGACGGGAAGCTTGCTTCAATCCATATATAGATTTCTTAAGCTTACAAACCAATTGCTCACCATTACTAGAGAAAAATCCTTCAGGTTGTTTCATATAAACCTCTTCCTCTAGTTCTCCATTAAGAAAAGCTGTTTTCACATCCATTTGTTGCAAATCTAAGTCAAAATGTGCAACTAATGCTAGAATGATACGGAGAGAATTTTTCTTAGATACAGGAAAAAAAGTCTCCTTATAATCGATTCCTTCCTGCTGAGTGAATCATTTAGCAACGAGTCTTGCTTTATACCTTTCAATGTTGCCTAACGAGTCTTTCTTTGTTTTGAAGACCCATTTACATCCAATGGCTTTTACACCATCAGGCAACTGAACAAGATCCCAGACTCCATTAACCGCCATAGAATTCATTTATTATTTCATAGCATTAAACCATAGTTTTGACTCATTACAACTCATGGCTTGTGAAAACGTTTCAGGATCATTTTCGGCTCCGATGTTAAAATCCGATTCTTGTAAATACACAACATAATCACTAGAAAAAGCTAATCTTCTTATTCTAATAGATATCCTAAGGTTGTTTGGTTGATCAACAATTTCTTGTTGTTCTTCAGTAACAACTTGATCTACTGGATTTTCATCAGCGATTTGTGGAACTTCAGTAACTGGTTGTCTAACACCCATTTGGTCTTGAGGGGTGTGAATAACGACCAATCTGTCATTTGAATAAGAGTGTTGTGCATTAATGTGATCATTCTCAAAAACTATGTCATGATCACTCCCACTAATCAAGTCATTTTCCAGAAATTTTGCATTTCTTGATTCCACAATTCTAGTGTTGTGAGATGGACAATAGAATCTGTACACTTTGGATTGTTCGGCATACCCAATGAAATATCCACTTATAGTTCTTGGGTCCAGTTTCTTTTCATGTGGGTTGTAGACTCTTATTTCAGAAGGACAACCCCAAACGCGTATATGTTGCAAACTCGGTTTCCAACCTTTAAATAACTCAAATGGAGTCTTTGAGACATCCTTAGTTGGAACTCGGTTTAATATATACACAGCTGTCTTAAGAGCTTCAATACACAAGGATTTAGGAAGTTTGGAGCTACTTAACATGCTCTTCACCATGTCCAATAATGTTCGGTTTCTCCTCTCAGCAATGCCATATTGGTCCGGAGAACCAGGCATAGTATATTGGGCAACAATCCCATGTTCCTGGAGAAACTTCGCAAATGGACCAGGCGCTTGTCCATTCTCAGTGTATCTACCGTAATATTCTCCACCTCTATCAGTTCTCACGATCTTAATATGTTTTTCACATTGCTTCTCCACTTCAGCCTTAAAAATCTTAAAGGCTTCAAGTGCTTCGTTTTTATTATGAAGCATGTCATATCACATGTATCGTGCGTAATCATCAATGAAAGATATGAAGTATTTCGGACTTTGCATGTCCATATCTGGACAACAAATATCTGAATGTATGAGTTCTAATAGTTCTGTACTCCTCTTGGCACCCTTTTTAGACTTATTAGTCTGCTTTCCCTTTATGCAGTCCACACAAGTCTCAAAATCAGTAAAATCTAAAGTACTGAGTACTCCATCATTTACTAATCTTTTAATTCTCTCTATGGAGATGTGTCCCAATCTCCGATGCCATAGTATAGAAGAATCTTCATTTATAACACATCTTTTAATACCTCCTTGAACATGCATAGTGGTGTTATTATTTTGTAAAGAAATAGAGAAAAGACCATCAATCATTGTATCATTTCCATTAAGATTTGATTCATAAAACAAATTTATTGATTTATCCAAAAACTGAAATGAATAACCAAGGGGTACAAGTTTTGAAACTGAAATTAAATTCCTAGAAAAACTAGGAACATAAAATGTCTTTTCCAATTTTAAAATAAAACAACTATTCATCACTAGGCAGCAAGTATTAATAGCCTCCACATGCGAAGACATCTTGTTTCCTGAATAGATGCTCCGTTCATTTTCTATTGGCTTCCTTAGGTTTTGCATACCCTGCAAGGTATTTGTAACATGGATTGTAGAACCAGAATCAATCCACCATGTGTTATAAATCATATTAACCATATTAGATTCATAATAGATAAATGAAGTAGGAATACCTTTCTTTTCAAGCCAGTCTTTAAATTTATTGCAATCCTTCTTCATGTGTCCCGTCTTCTTACAGAAGAAACACTTGGACTCTTTCTTAATGTCAGGTTGAGGTGGAATTATTCCTTTCCCTTTTCCTTTAACTTTAGCTTGCTTCTTAAATTTTCCTTGTGTAGTCATAAAGACATTATCACTTGTTTCCATCAACAACCTTCATTCCTCTTGAACACACATGGTCATAAATTCATTAATTGACCATTTATCCTTATGTGTGTTGTAAGAAATTTTGAAGGGTCCATATTGCTGTGGAAGACTGCATAAAATGTAGTGCACAAGAAAAGTTTCAGACATTTCCACTTCTAGTGTCTTTAGCCTAGCCGCTATGTCCCGCATTTTCATTATGTGCTCTCGCACACCTCTTACACTGGTGAGACTTAATGAAGAGAATTCCATAATTATGGTGCTTGCAAGTGCCTTATCTGAAGACTGAAACTGTTCATCAATAGCCTTCCGTAATTCTTTGAAATTATTATGCTGATCGACAGAACCACGTATGCCAGCAGAGATTTTGGTCTTTATGAACATTACGCAGAGTCGATTAGATCGCTCCCATTTTTCATAAAGATCAACATCATCCGGAATGCTGTTTTCAGTAATAGCAGATGGTTCGTCTTTCCTTATAGCATAATCAATATCCATCCACCCTAATTGAAGAAGAATTCTTTCTTTCCATATTTTATAGTTGTCGCCCTTTAGTTCGGGAATGTCACATTTCATATCAGAAAAATTTGCATGTTGCATAACTGCACAAAATATCATATGCTTAAAATTTTGAGACAATATCATGTTTTACCAATGTAATTCATGTTTTTAAAATTCTAGTGACATAAAATTTGTCTGTAGGCTAAAATTTTAATTCAATAAGATTTTTCTGTAACTTTATGATAAAACTATCAAAATGTATTTTCCTTAACTCCTGTGAGTAAATTAAGAAAAATATAATTTGATATTTTAACCTAATTAGTTATATAAATTTAATAAAAATCCATGTGGGGTAAATTTTATTATGTTTATATAATTAATTACAATTGATGTCCATTATGAGATCCAAATTCACTTAATGCATAATTAAGGATACTGTGGCTATTGCTCAATTATTTAAAATTATACGGTTCACCGGACAAAATTGAACAAAATTTTGGCTTTACTTTAATACATCATATAACAATTATTTAGTAACATAATCAATATTTTCCAAAGGTGCTCCCAGGAAAGATAGGTAGTGCTAAGGCCCTTTAAATACTTAACTCCTAGTCAGAGCAACATTCCTCAGGGAGACCAGTGGCTAGTCAAGGCAGTTTAAACCGATCTATGAAGAACTCCCCCAGATCATATTTTCTCATGTCACCTTATAATTATTATTAACTTTAATTATCCACATTTATGTGAATCTTTATAAGCCAAAATTTTTAATTAAATAACTTTATATTCATATTTTTACTTAATATGAACAAATATGTTCCCCATTAGTTTTTCTCTTCAATCAGAGTAGTGATAAAGTGAGGATTACATTTACGTGAAAATGTGGGCACCTCATCAGTTTTTCTCTTTTATCAGAGTAGTGATAAAGTGAAGATTATTTGTTCATTTGTGAACATCTGAAATATTTAATTTTATAATTTTATATTCACATCTTACTTAATATGTTCATTTCAAATTATAAACTACTTACTATAATTTAATATGAACATAATGTGAATATTGATGTTCCAATTATTTTTCAATACAATTTGCATTAAAACTTTAAAATAAATGCAAACATAATATTAAATTTGCATGTATACATCAAACACTTATTCATAATATTTGACATTATATATAACATACAAAAATAATTTCTAAACATATAGGGAAAATGCGGATTTGGTGGTACTTGAATTGATACTCATCATGCGAATTGGAGAGCATGCCCCGTTGGGTAGTAGAGATTAACTTTAATTTGAAATTCCAAAATATAATTTCAAATCAATTTACTATTGCTATCAATTTGGAAGTTGAAATGTCATTTTCATATTTAAAATGATTTCACGTGGCCTCTTATCAAATTGAATTGCTAACCAACAATACACATATATATATCACATTTATTTGTTTGTTGAAATGTCAATTTCAAATTGTAAATGACTTCATGTAAAGCTTCAAATATGAAGGCTGATGCTTTGCCTATTTCATTATATCGAAAACTTACAGTATCGTCTTCAACCTCTGGCGGTGTTCATATTTAAAATTTTCAAAAACCTTCGTTTTTATTATTATTATTATATATATATTCGAACTTCTAGCTTCAAGTTTCTTAAGCCAAACTATCAAAATTCATATAAGAATTCCAGAAAAATTGAAGAACGTGTACATTCAAGGCAGAGATATGTTGATCTGATACCAAATGTCAGATTTTTTTCTCAAAATCATGTTTTCACGTATATATAAACATGATAATAATATGCGGAAGCTGATCGAGCGTTACCTCCGGCCATCGAGAAATTTGTAAGTTTTCTGATTTCCTTTCGGTTGAAGTCTTCTAAGCACTTCACGCTCTCTGTAGATCGTGTATATTTCTTATGAAGTGTGTGTGCTTAGGAACCTCAATCGTCTCTATTTATAGGCATATCATACCATCAACGAGAAAATCGGGAGTCTGAATGTTAAAAGAAGAAACGTGTACGCATCTCAATTTTCTAAAGTTGAGGTTGCGTACACAAGTTTCGTCAAATTATGTAGGCAATGGACGTCGCCAATTCCTACACGATACTTCATGTGTCATATTTCTTACAGAGGTAACTATTACAAAGGTGTTACCAAAACTATCGGTGGATTTAATTACACAAATTGTGTAAAGATTAATGTAAAAGTCGTTACCAGGTCCTCAACTGTGTTAAGCTATATATTTTTAATGAAAAACATTTAATTATTGTATATACTGTGATACCATTGTCCCATATCTTAAAAATCAAAGATTTAAAATGAGTTTATAATGGCTTACAATGAACTTCTATAGCAACTTGAGTTAATCATTTTCGTAAAGCGAGGACGAATACGAAGTAGTTGCTATAGGAGCCCATTGTGCAGTCACGCAGACGCGAGCCCGGAGCCGGTCACCGGCATGGAACACCGGGAAATAAGTGCTATGCGAGGCAAAGTACTACGTGCATGGGAGCCACCTCTTGAACCTGCGGGGCAAAGTGCTACATGACGGGAGTCACCTCTTGAACCTGTAGGAGCCACCTCTAGATTATCGGCGCTGGTGGATCGAGTAGTCAGGGCGCGACGAGGACGTCGCGTTCTGAAGGAGGGGTGATTGTGATACTTTTGTCACACATCTTAAAAATCAAATCAAATATTTATAATGACTTACAATGAACTTCTATAGCAACTTGGGTTAATCATTTTCGTAAAGCGAGGACGAATACGAAGTAGTCGCTATATGGGCTCATTGTGCAGTCACGCAAGTGCGAGCCCGAGCTCGGGACGTGACATATACATTATCACAACTGATTTTCCAAGTACCGAACAACAATAATTATTCAAAAACAAAATGGAACGGTCAAAGTCACATTATTCGAAGAAGTTGCAGTGGCATTTATTGGTTGTTATGTTGAGAATTACATCGACACATTAAGGTGATTTAAATATTCATTCCATTTTTTTATATTTATCTTATAGTATTTCTAATAATTACATGTTTTATATTACAACAACCAAGTACTCCAGAACAAAGAAACATACTTTATCACCTAAACAAAAAAGATCACAAGTTTTTTTTTTCAAATTAAACAAGTGTGTCTCATGCAACTAAAGAGAAATGTTACATATAATAAGAAACGAAAGACTTGGAGTATCAAAGAAATACAAACAGATGAAAACAGAAGAACAAGTGCAAAGAAAACGAGAAAACCACGGAAAGAGAATCAAAGACTGTCAATTGTCATCTTCCAAGAAAGAGAGCATACAGATTCAAAATGATGAAAAGATTGCTGATTTTAATAGAAGAACTAAAAAACTCAAACAAAACAACATAGACAAGACCCAAAAAGTGAAAATTAAGCGGGGGAAGAATTAATAAAGTTTTTAATATTGAGAATTTAGAATGGACACCATGTTTATCCGTATTCAAGATTCAATGGATAATGAATTTTTTGCTTTCTCAAATAAATCTACATAAATATATAATTTCCATGAACTCCTTATAAATTTCGTCGTATCACTTGTGCAACGCACGTCTTACTTATACTTACTAGTATAATTAAATGAGTTCGATTGCTAAATTGGTTATTTGAGGTATGCCAACAAAATAGGCAATAAGGACCGCTAAAATTTCATGATGTTCAATACTCCAAGATAATTCGTTAATTTTAAAAATCGTTTCACTTGCTGGTTCCAGTTTCCACGAAGCCCAAGCCAAAAACAGAACAAAATCAAAGCCTGTTTCAGTGTTCGAATGAATGACGAACCGCTCCGGAGAAGAAGTCCACCTTCTTGTATCTCAGACATGTGACACAGCATCCTCACACTCATGCACTTCAATTTCAGTGTAATACAATTGCATGTAGCTGTGATAATCTGAAAGAGAGAATAAAACTTGGAAAATAAAGGTAAAAAAGTTGTGTATATATATATGCCATGCTTGCAACACATGTAGCAGGTGAACTAAAAATGAAGAAACTTGCTCGGTTATTCAATGGCATAAACATAGGAAACTTGTGATAATCAATCTTCTTTACTAATGTAAAAGACTCAAGTTGACAAGCTTTGTCAAAGATATACTCCAAAAGAACACAAGAACGGAGATTCGTGGAATCTTCATAAGCACTCAACCCCAACTTCAGCGGCCCGCCTCGGCTTATTTTTCCTTCTGCTTCCAATGGGTCTGTACCCAACAGACTTGATCGAGTCAGTACCATTAGTCTCGGTTCCATTGCAATTTTCCTCTTTAAATGGCTCCATAATGTCCTTGACCTGTGATGGCCTTTTTCTCTTCTTGCCATTCTCTGTGGCATCTTGATGCTTGGCAAGTTTATTGAATACCAAACGTTTTGCATCTTCTTCTATCTTCCCGAATTCATCTTCTTCCTGAACACTATCGTTTACCTGTATTTGCTGCCTTCCTCTTCTTCTCATAGCTAATTTCTCATCCTCACCACTTTTATTATCATCAGTGGTAGCAAATACAGATTGTTTCTTTCCTTTTCCTCTCCCTCTACCCATTTTTCCCGATCAGGAATCAGAATAGAAGAACAAAACTCTGGAAAAGAACACCACCACTGCTTTACAAATCCCAAGAGTTTATCTTGATCGAGCTACAAAATCCAATAGGAACAATCAAAAAGAGTATGCAATAATCCGACCTGTAAGGCTGTAAACTCTAACCATGCGACCAAAAGACAGAAAGTGAAACACATACATAATTTAATTTATCCTGAATATCAACACAAGTCAGAACCAAGTAAATCTGAAGCTTATCTAAATACATCTTCTTATTAAACAGGCCTACTACTTGTTTAATACATCAAAACCAGCAAAAACTCAGTATCATAAGTCATAAATTACGAATGGAAACCAAGCAAATCTCAATTACACATAAATACTTGATATATCTAACAAAGGATAAATAAACAGCACCAAGAAATAAGTTTATCATGATCTCACAATAAATCTATAATCAAATTATCACTTAAGAAGCTCAAAAGGATAATAAAAATAACAATTCAAAAGAATAGACGAGCATACCAAATGAAGCTGATTTAGAAGATGCAGCAGCTTTTTTCATCCTCGTTAAAAGCAATCATTTTACGAATATGGTTAAACCAGCCACGAAACTAATCAAAACCCAATTACCAGATGTATTTTCTATTGCATGAACAGTTTCGATACAAAAAGATGAAATCTTGACACACCGAGAGAGAAATAAAGAAATATTTATCTGAACCAAGATAAAATGAAGGGCCAGACCAGAAAAACAAGGGTGGGGAAAAGAGAATTTAGCAGATGAATTCAGATGCAAAAAGGTTCCATCTTTTTTCCGATTTGAACCTTGAAAGGTTGAAAAACTAAGCCAATGAGCTGAGAGGCGCAAGCAAAGACGGCAAGATGGAGAAAATTAAAGGAAATGAGTGAAAATCACGTGCATTTTAAAGGGAAAAATGATGAAAGTTGTTTATTAATTTTTTTTTAGGCCGAAACGAGCAGTCAGGGTAACGGAATAAAAATGCCCTTAAATATTATTATTTTTGAAAAAATAAAATGAGAACACCTCGAAACAAGCAAGAACCAGGTCTCTTGACCGCATGGCATAATTTTCATTTCATCGGAAAGAGATCAAAAGTTAACCCCTGATATGGAAATGCAATCTTTTGTGTGTCACTCATATACCACAAATTTTGCGAGAGCCGTCAATTCTTGTACATAAAACTATAGGCGAGATCATTAGTATTTATTAGATGAGACTCATTCTGAGCAAGCCAGCACTCTTTGCTTTGGTGATTGAATTTAGACAACCCAAAAACAGTGTTTACAGGCAACCATCAATTGTTTTTTGATCGTAAATTGAATTAATGTTCCAAGGACCAAATGACAAAGACCCGTTGAATTGTATTGTTGGGGTGTCAGCTAGTATCCTTCTGGCATGGGGACCACACGTTCAGCAGCTGGAGTAAAGTGTTGATGAATTGATTGAGCAGTCGACTTTCGCAACACGCGTTAGGACTCAGGGCCACCTGGCGATTTAATGGACTTCCAAGTGATTACGAGAAGGGACCCAAATTCCATTCAGAAAGCCCAATCAAGATTGCTTGAATATGATCAGATATATATCAGCTATAACTTCGAGCAATGACTTGAAAGCATAAAACGTGAGTTGAACAAAACAGCAAGAATAAAAACAAAAAGAAAACTTGAAATTTTATTAGTAAGTCATTGAAAAATGTGAATTTCTAACATGGAATTTGATGGAATTGGTCTCGAAGAACAAAAGAGACTTTCTTCTGGTTCAGAAAAAAATATTGACAAAATATTAATATGGCTATCGAGAAAGAAAAGGAACTGGAAAAATATGGTAATGATACTTTCAGTATTGAGTTCTACACATTGTCTTTCTATCTTTGTTCAGAGCATCAGAGTATAGCTTCTATATGATTAGTTCGCAACTAACCGAGAAAATGTAGAGATAGCAACGAGAGTTATCATTTCTGTCTGCAAATAAAACTTGAGTGATCGCGTAACGAACAAGGGAAAACGCCATATTTCATATTCCTCGATCTCGTTAAACAAGGAAAGCTCCACTCCCCTATGGAACACAGGGACATATCTCCTTAGCAGCTTTACCGCCGTTTTTTCTGAGGATTCAGCATCAGCCTTGGTCAATCTGGCAGGATATTCAGGCAAAAAAATCAACCTCTACATAAACAATCTCAAGGGAAATTCATTTACTGTCCCGAAGGTAAAATGTTTGTGGGGGTAGTAAGCTATGAATACATTCACCATAACAATATATATCAAAGGCCATGTACTGGTAACCATGAGGACCACCTACATTACTGACATTTCTTATGATAATGAGACATCAACTGAACCTGTTAATTGTACTTTAAAATGAAGATCATCAAGGAACAAAATCATCTTTGCTGTAGAGCTTTCCCATCATGAGAGACTACATTTTTCGCTTTAGCTTGCTCAAGTGAAAAAGTGGCGAGCTTGCTCAAGTGAAAAAGTCGCGAAACTGAATTTCAGCAACTCCTCCATGCCAGAAAAGGGTGCATTCCATCACAAAAGACTATGATTTTTTATTGTTTTGTGGGATTATCTAGAGTGTCCAGAGTCTTAGATCGATAATTCAAATTTGCAACTCTACCTAGACAATCACTTGGTTATTTTTGAACTCTACATTTGCTTAAAAGCTCTTTCATGTCAAGTGTTCACATTTGTACGGCAGCTCAGTTGATAAGCATCTGAGACCAAGTAAAAAAGGGAGGAAACTTTTTCATTTAGAATATATTTTTTCCTTCATTTTCACCCAAAATCCCAACCCCTAGGATGAGAATTGACATAAATCCTTACAAATATGTCCTCTAAGCATGACATGAGAGTGCTTAAGGATAACTTTGGATACACTGCTCTTTCGTCTTTGAGCCATTTATAAGTCAAAAGTCTAAGCTTCACCCTCTCGATTGTATTAGACACAAGGGGAGGATGAGTGAGCAAATCAGTCACTGGGTAGCCCAATTCTTTTGCAAAAGAATTTATCTTTGTTTCAAGTATATCTTTGGACTGGTTGAGAATTTGAGGAGATAATTTGACCATCGTTATGACTTCCTCGCGACTCAAACCAGTGTTCACTAAACAATCAAATCTCTCTTGAAGTTCCACTCCTTTGCCTCGATACTCTTTAATAGCTTTTTCCATTTTCTCTGACTTCTCAACAAAGCCTAGACTCGACAAAAAATCAGTTTTGATTTCCCTCTCCTTTAGAACCCTGCTTGGATCTGGTAGCCGATCAATTCTCCTTCCAAGGATCCATTTCTTCAGCACATTAGGATCTTACTTAATCATTTGACCAAGCCTGCTCTTCCCGCAGTTCAAGGCACCCATTAATCTTTTAACTTTTTTGAGTTCACAAGAGCCAAGCAGGATTGGTATGAACGAAGATATTACAAATAGCTCGAACAGGCATGTCAATTTCAATGAGAAATGTGTAGCCCTGATGCAAATTATTGATATACTGATATCTGCGGAAACTGAAGAAAGGTGTTTTGTACTTCACTCTTCAAGGTTCCAAATTTCAACAAGAACCCAAATTGGCAAAAGGTAAAAAGTCCAGAGCGCTTAAGTACAATGTCAGGATGCTGAACAATAAGTTTCCATAATTCATACTCACTCAAGCCNCAACATGCTGAACAATCGGTTTCCATAATTCATGCTCACTCAAGCCCAACTCACTTGGTAAGCACACAAGCTCAAGCATACATTTCCATTTGTAGGAGTTCTCTTCGGAGATATGCTCTTCAAACCAGTCAATATGAATTCCTGCATTCTTTAACTCCGGCAGAATTTCAACGAATTTCTCATTCATATTTCCTCTCAAAAGATAAGGGCTGGAAGCAATAATCTTAACCACAAGAGACTGTTTTAACCCCAAACCCTGAAAAGATTGAAGCTTTGATTGCAAAACCCCATAATCATACCCAAAAATTTATGTTGCTTCCTTGTAAATCTTTCCTATCTTGTTCCGAGCAATGCCATAATTATACAAGACATAATAGTTCTCCAACAATCGATCATCATTCAAGAACATTAAATTGCGAGGAAGAAGCTATGGGTGGTTCAAACTCATTAATGGGATGGTACCTCAAGAACCGCGACAATGACCGGCTCACATCAGCATTGTCAATATATATCCTCTTCAACAACCTATCAAAAACTCTGAAGAATTTTTATTCATGGTCTCAGCATCCATAAACTTCAAACCCCTGGTGGAATGCAAGTATTCCAACAAAACAGCTTGTGCTTCGAAATCAAAGAAGAGATGGGTGATGGCAAGGTGAAAGACAACATTTGTATGAAGTGGTAAACCCAACGCATTAGAATATGAATCCAACATAAGCAACGTCAAAATACCCGAAGAAATAATCAACAAACATACTTTAACATTTGAATTGACAAATGAGATTATTAAAATGTGTAAAATATGAATTATTTGTATTCTATCAAACATGCGCAAGTAAACATGTTGAAACAAGATTTTAACTCATCGTACTTGTAACTTTAGAGATTTTCAAAGATACAATCACTGTGGAGTAAACATGGAATTTGCAAGCCATTCAAATTCTTTAAAGCGGTCAACCCAGTCAAAGAAGCACAAAATATCAAATGCACCGTGGAAGAACATTCACAACGGAAAGCAAAGAAGAACCTCAAACGAAGAGAGCTGTTGTGAATGGCTAAGTGATTGAATCAGATGCGGCATGTTCAGTGTCCGATTTCTAACCTCCCTCAACATCAACAATGACTGGATTTAGTTCAAGATCTGCGAACAAACCAGCTCATATTCTTGGTAATTGTTGTCTTCGTGATCCTCCATTCTCTGTAGCTCCAGAATCAGCGCTTTTTTGTGTTGGACAAATCTTTAAAAAGGTACTTGGGTCTATTTCTTACTAATATAAATTTATTTGGTTCGATCCAACAAGAAACGACAAGATAGTATGAGCGTGCTTCGCATGTGCAAGACTGCAACATATAAATTCAGTTGTTGACATATGATACTGCCGTGGGGTGGGCACTGATCGAATTTCCGGGTTTTTGTAGTTCGAATGGGTACCCCATTTTTTGGGTAACATTTTCAATACCCGAACCCAACCCCATTTTTTGGCTACCAGACTAATCTGGTACTTAATCGAGTTCAGGTTCGGGTTTTTTGGAACGGGTTCAGGTTCGGGTTTTTGTAGTTTGGGTTGGGTTCCCATTTTTTGGGTTACGTTTTAATACCCGAACCCAACCCCATTTTTTGGCTACAAGACTAGTCGGGTACTTGATGGTTCGGGTTTTTCGGAGAGTTCCAGTAAAATTGCCAACTAAAAGTTCATGATGATCATCTTCATCTACTAACTCGTCTCCATGTCCATCAGGTGGTCCAACTGGCCAACCCCTTCTAACACCGAGCATACTGGGCATTCGTGTGGTTTGCCCTTCTCTAGCCAGAACCAAACATCATATTCATCCTCTCCTGCTCCAAAGCATCCCACAACTGTTTTGTTATAAGACTCAATCACAACAGGTTCTTCCTATGTTTCGAATGGACCGGACGAGTAATTTATTTCAAGAATATCTTGTCCTTTGAAGAGACTTGGAGCTCCTCACGCTCTTGACCAGTGGCAATTGTCATTACATCCTCCACACTTTTTGTTGCATTCGCATCCCTAGAATCGGTGCTGAAATGACGAGAGAAGACAGGGAATAAACGGCAAGGATTCTCCAGGCCTGCAGAAGATCCAACAGCGAATCAGGCGGATTTGGGAGGGGAAAGGATTGGGGCGAGAGTTTGGAGCTGCAGCGAGCCTTCTCCACATAGTTCTTCTGAGCTCGCCAATTTGTAGCGCAAATTAGAATTAAGGAACTCAATCCCCTAATTTTTTTAAAACGGGTTTTGAGTACCCGATGGGGTTTTTCGGACAGCCGACCCAATTTTAACTAGTCAGGTTAGGGTTTTAACCCGAACCTGATTATTTTTTTAAATGAAACCTGAATTCAAATGCCCACCTCTACTGCCATGAACTAAAATTCGAATGGTTTTCCAATTCACGAACACAAAAACATAAGCTCTCACTAGTAAAACGCTCACAATCACTACCTTCCTCATCATAATACCAACGGCATAAACATGCAGATCATAATGGAGAAAATCCGCAAGTTTTAAATATGAGAAGGCAAACACATTTGAAGTGATAATAAGAGGTGTCATGAAGTGCCATGCTTTCATGGAGATCGAGCTGCTATTGCTTTGGCATGTAATAAGGGTACCCCCCATATGCCGTAGGCGATGGTGAGGCATCTTTCCTAACAGAAAATTGTGGATAAGAATACTGTGGCTGGGCTGAATAGGGTGCTGCAGCTGCAGAGGGACTCGTGTAGGAACCAAATGATGCCATATGTAGGGAATAAGAATAACCAATAGAGGCTCCAGTCTCAGAATATGCTTTCTGCTGATAGCCAGCAGTCATATGTACTGGAACCGGAACCACACCAGCTGGAGTCACTTTGCCTTTGTAATTATCAGCAAGCTTCACCGTGATATTTCTTCCCTGCAACAATTGCAAGGAAAAGAATTAACATAAAACTAAACTCTTTCCATCTAACCAGAACATCCGATTTAATTTTCGAATTTAAAAGCTCAATTTTTCATTGCAAATTTATTCGTAAAACTCATGAAATCTATGACGCAAGTTCAGTTCATCAACTTCCATATTTCTAAACACTTTACTCACTCCGAGTATCTTCTGGGGGTCATCTAAAGCTTTCTTCGCCGCCTCCACAGTCTTGTAAGTAACAAAGCCAAAGCCGCTTCATGTAAAACAAGTAAATTAATGAGATCTACCAACACAAAAACTGTTTACATGAAAAAGAAAATACCAGATGCCTTTTTACCGAGATTTGTTTGAGTCCTTGTCATATGCAACAGAACCCTCCTCTATCTCACCATGTCTTCCGAAATAGGAAAGCAACATTTCACTAGATGTTTCAGGTGACAAACCTCCAACATAAAGCTTCCTTTGGGCTTGATCAAGAGTAGAACTGCTGTTGTTCAACCCCTCACTTGCAAGGTTACAAGCAGCCATACGACCCTAAGGTAGACAGGATAAAATGAGACGAGAAGACAGCTGTGTATGTGTGGTGGGGGAGCAGGGAGCTTTGAATATTTTAAAAACACATTCAGCACACAGTATTTGTTGTTTCATTTGCGTCAAAAGAATCGTTATGCTCACGTCAATCATCTTTCCAGGTGCTCTCAGTGCTCTCTGAGCTGATTCCATATCTTTGTAGGTGATGAAACCATAACCACGAGACTTTCCAGTTGCTTTGTCATGGATTACAGCACCCTCTTCGATCTCACCATGCTCTTGAAATGCCTGGACAAGTCATCCATGTCAATAAGTTGTAAGGTTTAGGTTACTCTTACACAAAGCATGATATCATGTGTGGTTAGTTCTTCCAGTGACCAAGAGATAGTATCTCAGAATGCAGTTAACAAGAAAACATAAAATACAGTCCACAGGCACCAAATCACTCACAGCACACAAAGTTTCTGAAGAAGTATTCCATGCTAAACCACGAACAAAAAGCTTTCGAAGGGCAGGATCAGCACTTGCAACACTTTTAATTTCTTCAGCAATAGAAGGATATTGTGACCCACTTCACGCCAGAACATGCAAACAAGCACCCACACACAATGTCAATTCACACAGCACATCACGAGGAGGAAGATGATAATGGTCCCCAAGCATAAAACATTAAGATGCAAACAAGCATCCATACTGCATAGCCCTCTTCTAACAAAACATTCTTGTGAATAGACTGAAGAAGATAAAAGATTAAGGCAGCACCAAGGAGATAGCCATGTAAGATGAGTAATTTCTTTACAAATAAAGAGCTAAATAGAAAAAAATAAGAAAATTCATGCACCATTTTAGTTCAAAGCCCAGAATGCACTAACATCTTAGTAATTGATCCCACAACCCAAGCTTGAGAACTAACATTTATAAATGTTTCCTTCAATCCAATCCTACATATTTTAAATTCCTCATCTACATGAAACCACGTCCCTCATATCAATATAGAATTATTTCAGAGAGAATCTCTAGTTCAATAGAGACTTTACCCCAAACACTTGAAGATACAGTAGATTCATTTCTCAGGTGGTGGCAAATACAACAAAATTTGGGAATGAAAAAAACTTGCAGTAAAAATAATTATCATAAAATACTAATAGATTCACTACCTATAAACTTTTAGTCACCAGTAACCCTCCGGGCAAGGTAATAAAAGGAAAAAAATAGGAACATAAGCCCTAATTTACCACGTCAACAGCTTCATCCTACAAAAACGGTATTTGAAAATAGTGTAGAGGATGCCTATTTGACATATATTTATAAAAGCAAACAAAATTAAACTTCATATATAACAGTTATCTAATCCTCCAAACACCCAACTGTTACGATAAATTTCCTAGCAAAAAGCATAACTACGTCAATGCAAACGCCTGTAAGGAACAACAACGGTTCCAGCAAACCATATTTTATTTCATAAATACAAACAAAATATTGAAAGCCAAGATAGAGAAAATACGAAAAAAGTATAAGGCGCTGAAATAGAGTTAGGGCGGGTATTACGCTTTCGAGAGGAGATCGACAAGCTGCGGCTTAGCGAGCGGGTCGAGGAGCGCACGTAATTCTTCAACGGTTGAAAACGTGGCTGTTTCATTTAAGTTTGGCAACACCTGCCCATTTCCGATTTCCTCAAGCTTCCTCTTCTTCATCTCTTCCATTTTTGGATCCTACCCCTATTTTTTTCTACAAAAACTGTCTGCTTCTTCACTTCACGCGCCGCTCAGTCGCAGGCCAGGCAAGGAGTGTTGCAACGAGAATATGAATCTGTGCGTGCGCACAGCGGGTAGCTTCGAGCTCGCGATAAGTCTGAAACCGAAAACCCTTTCCCGGCCAGGAAGGATCAAATGCAGAGTTCACTCAATATTCGTATTATGGTGGCTAAAATCGCATTCCCAAGCTTGTCCACGAGAAAGGAAAAAGGCGAAATAGAAAAAATTGGGGTTTTTTTTAAAAATAATTTAATTTTAAAAAAAAATTTNGAGGAAAAGAGCGAAATATAAAAAATCGGGGTTTTTTTTAAAAATAAATTAATTTTAAAAAAAAAATTCAAAAATAATGTAAAAAAAAAAACATTTTCAAAACTAGTGCAATCTGCGTTTACAGAGCGCGGACGCTGCTCCAAGCGCGGACAATGGTCCACGTAAGCGACGGAATAACCGTCGCTAATTTTAGCGACGGTTTATAAACCGTCGTTGTAGCGACGGTTTTTGAACCATCGCTAAATGCCGAAATACCTACCTCTTCACACACCACGCATAATTGTATCAACAGCGTGCAAATGTACGCTGCGGATAATCTTGAACTTTCAACGGCTTGCAACTTTGCAGCGTGCAATATACGCTGCGGAAAGAGAATTTGCACGCTGCGAAAAGCCATTTTTGTTGTAGTGAATATAGAGAAAAAAACAGACAATAAGTTCATCAAAAAATAAGTTTTTTCAGGAACCTCTACTATTCAACCTAGTTTTTCAGCGATTAAGGGATGGCTGACTTTGGTTTGTTTGGTCAGCAGGATTTTAAGACTCCGTCTTGGTCGAACATATACAGTTTTACAAATTTGCTTAATGTTGGTCCGCAGCATCTTGTACATAACATTCGACCACAGAATGATGTTGAGGAAAATGAACAACATTCAATTGAGATATCCCAGATTTGATGAATTTATTGTTTGTTTTTCTCTCTGTCTTCACTACGACAAAAATGGTTTTTCGCAGCGTATATTGCACGCTGCAAAGTTGCAAGCCGTTGAAAGTTCAAGATTATCCGTGGCGTACATGTGCACGCTGTTGATACAATTATGCGAAGCGTGTGAAGAGGTAGGTATTTCGAATTAGCGACGGTTTTTGAATCGTCGCTGATTCCATTACAGCGACGGTTTATAAACCGACGCTGATTCAATTTTAACGACGGTTTAAGAAACCGTCGCTAATTAGCGACGGTTTTTATATATATTCCGTCGCTAAAATATTCCGTCGTTTATGTGGACGTGAGCAGCGTCCGCGCTCCGTAAGCGCGGATTGCAGTAGTTTTGAAAATGTTTTTTTTTTTTACATTATTTTTTTAAAAAAATTTTAAAATTAAATTATTTTTAAAAAAAAAACCTGAAAAAATCGTGTTCCCCTGTTTTGGATAACTCTAGTTCTCATTTTTAAGCATTGCTTTCTGATTAGTTTGAGTAACCGAAAATTCGATCTTACTCGTGTATACATTAATTTGATCCTATTTGTATAAGCATTGCCTACACATGTAATGATAGGATCGATTGGAGGACAAACATTGAGTTACAATAATTCGATTTTTGAAATATTGAACACCAAGAAATTAAACCGAATTTGGTTTTTAAACCAAGCGGACGACTTTCAAATTAATCTAACGTAAAAATCGATTAAGGATTTTGAAAAATATTTAAAAGATATGCAAGTTGATTGAGTAAACATGTTTTGGTTGAACTACATTTTGAATACAATATTTTGGTATTTGAATAAAATATAAAATACTTCAACAATGCATCTTAAAAACAACAACAATAGTAAGTAAACGCGATTAATAAATAGACATGAATTTGTTTATAGATGTTCGGAAATTAACAACTCCTATGTCACCCCTTCTTTAACCTAAGAAGGATCTACTAGAAAATTTTGATTTATACAACTCTTTGTACAAACTCATTTCAACTTAAGACTCATCTATTGAATAATTAAAACCCTTAACACACTCGATTGTAGGCCGCAATATCACAATCCGCATAATTTTTAATGTCTCTTATATCAAGACTACAAATACCATCTTTAATGTCTTTGTGTGAACACTATCACTTAACTAAAACTTTGAAGCTCAACTCTCATGTATATATGTGAGTGATTGTGTGAGGATTTAATCTTTTACAGTATTTGTATATCTCAAATATATCATCATACTTGGGTTTGCTCGCATTATAGCTAATTTCTTCACGTAGGTTGAACATGCTTTGAATCTCATTTCTAAGCTTGTATTTGATCTTCAATATGTTATATTTATTGGCTTCAATTATGATATAGACGTTAGATACAAGAATATGATTGTTTGGAAATGTTGTGTACGGATTCTGACATTGAGCTGAACCAAGTCCAGTTGTTCTGTTCTTTTGATTATAACTATTGATTCATTGATTTCTGGGCAAAGTGATAAACATGAAAGTTGTAGCCCTTTCTCTTATTTTTCAGGAATGGATTTCTCTTTTTCCTAGAGCAAAGGAATAAGAATCACTCAATTCCAAGTTCGTATGAAATATATATGCTCGACAGATGTAACTGTTGGTAATCTGGAACTTGTTCTTCATTCAGTCAAGAACCATCAAATTTATTGTGGTTTATCAGCTTGCTCTGTTCCAATTCATATTTTTATTTATGAATATGATTTGTAGATCATTTTCTTAGCTTCATAACGCATATTGAATCGTTGTATTTGAATAACCGAGCAAAGAGATATGATCACAATACCAGAACTGATCAAACTGAGCTCATTGTTGTTTCTGTTTCTGTCAGCTTGATCTTGCGACTAATATTTCTCCTAGATGATGTTTGATCCAACCGAGATGTTGTAAAATATGACTTGTGAAAAATTGAGTTTTCTAATCGGTAGTTTTGGTGGTTGGTCATTTGCATCATCGAGTTATGAGATATGATCAAAATACTTCAACTTATCATAAACTAAGTTGTGGTGAAACTATATTTTAGCTACTTTTCACTTCAAAATTGACAACTATCAACTGCACACTTAATAAAATATGTTAGAAATATAATAACAAGTTTTGTTATCATCAAAATCAAGATTGTTAATATTTTGTAGCCTAACAGGTAAGATCTGACAAACTCGAGTAACCCGAAGCGATCGAGTATGTGGAGCGGCTATATTTTAATAAAACACATGTTGAATTGATTGACTCAATATATTTTTATTTATTTTAGATTTAGATGATCAATTGAACGTGTGTAGTTACAACAGTAGCTCATTTCATGAGTTGCGCTTTAGCCCAATCGACAATGGAGCAAGAAAGATAATGTTGGGGTTGTTCATCGGTAGGTTCAATTTTACATAATTGATTTCGATTTTAGAATTATATAATTCTATATCAGAACCGTTTTCTTTAGTTCGGTCCAATTTCCTGTCAAAATTATTGGATTTATTTGATTTTAATAATTATTTAATTAATAATTAAAATATATTTTAAAATTATATATTATTTTTTAAGCTAATTTTCTAGTAAAGCCTTTTATTATAAAATCTAAATAAATTAAATAAATAACAAACAACACAAATATTCTTAATTTACTGAATATCATCTCATAAATATATAATCTAAATAAAATAAATAAATTATATTATTATTCTAATTAAATTTCGGTTTCTACGGTTGGCTTAGTTTTGACATTTATAATCGAAAACCGCAACATATAAACTTTAGTTGTAATATATATATATCAAAATTTAAAAATTCAATTTTTAATTCGGTCTTCGGTTTCTTCGATTTGGATTTACAAATTTTTTTTTTAGGCCGAAGTTTGAACGCCTCTAACCGACTCTAGTTAATGAACCAAAAAAAATGAAGAAGAGCCATATTAAAGTTATAATACTAATATTATTAAAGTTAGTGCTTGTTTTCAATTAATCGTATGCCACTAAAACTTTGGTAGTTTATTGAGGGATTTAGTTTAGTTTTTGTATACGTAGTTTATCAATGAAATACTAATTTATGTATTTTAATGCACGGTAAGATATAGTAACTTCATTGGTTTTGAAGAGTTGGAAGTATGCTTTTTCAACGTATTCAGTAGTTTAATGAACGTGGTCTGAAGATGAATTCGATCAGTTACTCTTGTTCAAACCAAGCCTTTCCTGATCTTGCAATTTGATGGTCAAATCCCACATTTCACGACGACGGATGAATCTCCAAACAAGAATTGAATGAATTGCAAGAATATATAAAAAAAAAAGTCGCTATTCTTTGGGATTTGCCAAGTAAGATACTTGTGTATTCTATAGCTTGTGTACATACAAGAAGACAGGTAGCAGTACAAGTACTTATACGGCATGACAGTACTAACTCTGGAATTTCGTAAAAACAAATTGTAGGACACAAAGTTTGGACTTTAATTTACCCAATGCATCTGTTTATGTTTTATAAACAAATTCCTATGCTTTTTTTTTTTTTTGGATTCGTATCTAGCTTATCTTGGATGGGAAAATTTTATCATCACAACTGTCTAAATCGACGATCTGTGGATTTTCGAGCATATTAGCCGAGATGTTAAAACTAGGACATTCGTTGTTGTTTGGATCAGTCGACTCCGTGAAACTTGGTGTTGTTTTTTGTTGCTGATCAAGCATCATTTTCAATTGTTTGGCTTGTTCTTCAATCCTCATCTGTAAGACTCCTTGAGACTACTCCAGAAAAAGGAGAAAAGAAAAGGGGCCGCTTAGATTTTTGTCCAATAACGAAACAGTGGCAAAGAGAGATTGAATGTTTGAGAAGTGTTAGAGATACCTCTAGCTGCTCATGAAGACGCTTTTGTACATCTAATTGAAGTTGCAACGCCTCCTTCAGTTGCATTCCTCTGTAAAACAATTTTGGACACATATTGAGAGGCAAAAACAGGACTGCGTGTTTACTTGTTCAGTACCATCATGAATCCTAAAGAAAATGGATAGTTTGGAGCCAAAATCGAAGATACAATTTGATATTGTTCTTTAGTTAGCAAACAACATGACAATCTTACGTTTTGATGTCGATATGTGCTGCATTATTGGTACTAATCTTTTTCTCAGATTTTTCTGCAGGATCAGCAAAAGAATTTCATCAGAATTCAGATTCATTCTGGACCCTTCGTTTACTTTCATTGAGATTTTCAGGTATCACTGGCTCTTTTTTTCTTGTTTTGTTTTCTGACAATGTACTAGTAGCCAGTAGGTATTTCCAATGGTTATAATTTAGCGAAGATCTACAAATGTTAGAAACATTCTGATAGTTCTTGGGGCTATCAAGGCAAAAAAGACGCGAAAATATGAAAACAAGGCATGTTTTTTTCTGAAGAGATTATAGTTGCCTTTAATTGAGTAGTATTATTTTCTTTACAAACAATGAAGCTGATTAAAGCATACCTTCCACAGATTCTGGTATAAACTTTGCGTTACGATATTTCTGCAAAGAAAATGAAGAAAAAAACCAAAACATATGATGAGAACGATATTGGAATTATGGTTCTGGGGTGTAGTGTCCATTGAAACAGAGGCGGTAGCCTTGAATGGCTCTTGATACCAGAGTTAGAAAACAGAAAAGTGTTGGATCTCGGTTTTCTACACGCCCAAACGCAGCGGAAGTTTAAAATTTTTATTTTATTTTGACAATCAAAATATATTTGATTTGGGCGTTTGTATGGTTTTAAGAATAAACATTCATAGGGAGTAAGAAAATTTTTACCTTTGGTGAACAATTTTCACTTGGCTCCAACTACGCCGGTATAAGCGAACGTAGCTCTTGTTGTAAATCCTTACGAACATTCTTTGATCTCCTAATCCGGTCCACGACTGGAATATTTGTTCCTCTTCTAAATTGCACTAGAAATTTAGAAGAATTTTTACGTAGAGATAGAACACGAAGAAAAATTCGACTCAATAATCTAAGCCAAATTTTTCTTGAATAAGAAAAATATTTCGAGAGCAGCACTTGGAAGAA
>NC_133306.1:20647350-20783515 GCF_012295235.1 Primulina huaijiensis
AACGCAGTACACAACATCACAGATGCTAGTCTCGAGCTCAAGCGACCTTTATCCCTGTTTTAGGCGGCTGAATCGACTAGGAACGAATTTAGAATATGCAGTGTTTACAAATGAGTTTCAACATCGAATTACGATTCATTTGTATTAAAGCATAATCAAGGACTTTATCTATGCTGCTTGCATGGGTATACAGATAAAGTATAACGAAACCATTAAAAAGTAAATTATATTAAAATAAAGATTGTTTATTACACTTGAGTCAATAAATTCCCCAGCCAACCGTTGGCTTACAGGGCATCTACTCTAACAAAAAGAAAGAAGGAACAATTTAATAATTGAATTCCATAGCTCCTTGTTCATACATTTTCAAAGTACATGCAGAGTATATACACACACACACACACGAATATAGCAAATCATATTTTGCCATGTATCTGACGATTCTGTTTCATCGTTACAACGTTTTCATCAGAAGAATATGTTAGCAAATCTTATCAATAGATTCCAAATCTTTAGTTTACTTGACTATCAGAGCTCAGAAAAATCTGTACCTGTAGATGGCTTTTCACATGAAATATGGTCAGGCCCTCAGTATCCATAAGTGTCAGTATTGCCTTTGGTGTTGCCTCTATGTTACAAGGAGCATCAAATTTATCACTTGGGAAAAGAGATGTTACCGAAAAGATTTTATGTGGCTAATTCAAGGATCACTTACTGTCATGACCACTATGTCGATTCACACTCTCAACAAATATATCGTGAAGATCTTGAGTCCACCTGATTCGAGTCTTGCTAGTTGAGACAGCTCCGGGTGACAAAGAAATACTATTATTCGATCTTAAATGCTTCGCAAGTGAAGAAGTAGATGCGTATAAATTTTGCGACACCTGTGAAAGATGTCATAAAAAATGACAAAGGGCCGTTTCATCAAACGAAGAATTAAAACAAGTGAATTCTGGAACGATTACTCCAAGATCTTGATTTTCATTGAATGGAACAGAAGGGCTTCTCCTATCTGAATCATCAAGATCACCCAATAGCTTGTTTTTCAGGCGTAGTATTTGTTCACCCATAGACAAGTTTCCAAATGGATTATCATAAAAACCTTGGCGCCATATCGACAGGCTGTTGCTCGGTTGAAAATCGGGCTCACTTCTTTCTGGTGCATATCCCATGAAGCCATCACCAGGCTCTTGGTACACCGGTATTTTTGTGTAAGAATTGTTGAATTGTTGGGAGCAACAAGTGGAGTTCTTTTCTTGGGAACCAAATTCAGATAAGCCCATGTAACTTTCGGTTGCGTAAAAAGCAGGAGCCTGCGGTCCTAATCTGCTGATCATTGTGTTGGATGAATGATCAGGCCACACAGTCTGCTGCTGTGTGGCATCTTCTGTTGTAGGCGGTGCAGATTGATACTGAGTTCCATAAATTTGAGGAAAATAATCTGGAAATTCAGTTGCAAAATCACTGGAAAACCCATCAAACTGCGGCATCCCCTTCATTTATCCAGTCGTGTATATATNACAATAACAGAATGAAACTATATTCAAATCTCTGCCTCTTATTGGTTTCTTTCCTGGATTGTACGAGATTGAATCATGTACATGGCACACTAGAAATGTTCATTTTCTGGTATCTGTCAAGAAATACTTTTTTTCAAAAAAAAATATATGTATGCCACGAGTCTTCAAATATAAGAGTGAATATGTCAACTATTCAAATGCATCACTTTAATTATTCCTTAACCGGATAGGAATGAACTTTGGTCCCAATGCAAGATTTTTAAATAAAGTGGTAAAACAAACAAATTTTATAGTCCTCAATATGCATTTACAGTTGCAAAAAGCTTTGTTTTTTTCCATTGACATGTTTAAATATACATTTTTCTATAGGCAAAAACTTGTGTGAGACGGTCTCACGGGTCGTATTTTGTGAGACGGATCTCTTATTTAGGTTATCCATGAAAAAGTATTACTTTTTATGCTAAGAATATTACTTTTTATTGTGAATATCGGTAGAATTGACCTGTCTCACAGATAAAAATTCGTGAGACCGTTTCACCAGAGACCTACTCTTTTCTATAAACCCCGTTCCTTGAGGGTTTTGATTGGGAAATGAATGAAAGAATATTGTTTACCTGACACCAACTAAATATATGATTAAACTTGTCACGATTACTGGAAAAAAAATCGAAAAATTTTAAGGTTACAAAACACGATCAAATTAAAACTAAAACAAAAAAGGCACAGGCTAATGGTTGTAATGGGTGCAGTTGAAAGCCATTGTATAGATTTATGGGAGAAGAATTACATTTTTTTTTAAAAATCTTGTAACTTGTAAGTCTTTTGTTTTTTGGTTTATTGTTGAATAATTCACTATTTTAATCCACTAATTTGCGTTTTAAAAAAATAGTTTTTTCGCACCGAGCTACTGATAAGGTGATGAAAAGTTATGTCATGACTGAAAATTTATGACATTGAAAATTGATGACATAGCTACGGACATTGTTGACATATTCGATGTAACATCAGCACTCCGATGAAAATCGATTGAAAATTACTGGAATCAAATCGTTAATTGACCAATAACATTAGTTCTCTCGTTGAGAGTCGGCGTAGCGAAAAGAGCGACTTAGAAAATGACTACTATCGGATCAATATCGATAAAAAAAAATTATTGACTGGATTAAGGTGCATGATGTATGCAATGAATACTAAAAAGTGTGTGAAAGACGTAGGCTTTTTAAAGGGTCCAAACGTCATAAACAGTAGCTTATAAACTCACGAGCGTATATCACTTATTACCCGGTTTCCTTCAAAATTTTAACCTCAACCACTAGGAGTTCCAAGAAATGGTTTTAGTGGAACTTTGTCTCCTAAACTCATTGTATTTATCTACTTACTTTTATTGAATTGTCATTTATCCGACATAAAAGAACCTTTACTTATATGTATCTGATGAAAAAATGAAATTAGAAATGACAAGAATCATTTCTAACCTGATCGTTACAACCAATGAAGCTAACAAACGAAAGACAACAAACAAAAACATTATTCAATGAAGCTGGAAACATATATAAAGAATGCATTAGAACTTAGTAATTTTCAACACTAAATACATATATTGGCCAGACAGACGCAACGACTCGATAATGTTAATTTAATAATGGCTTATGAATTTTGTCTTTTATTATTTCCTCACAGTTTTTGTTAATTAGTTCTTCATACAAATTATATGCATGTATGATAAATTTATAACAGGGATGGATAAATGTGGGAAAAAAAGAAAAGAATTTGGTCAAAGAAACATGGTGATTCATGAATGAGAAGAGATTTAGTTTTCGTTAACAAACCATTTTTGACCCTTCGATTTCTCAAACGACTTAATTGTATTCTTAGAATTAAGATTTTTCCTGATCCAATTCCGATAAGGAAGAATCATGGATTTTTTTTATATACAGATGACATATATGTGTATACGTGTGTATATTAATGTCTCTGCATACGTTGTGTATTTGCATAATTTTTTTTATTTATAATTTTTTGTGTGATATCCTCTGGAGTTAAGTCAATTAATATAAATTATTGGGAATATGTATTAAAATTCTTTAGGGATTATTCTCATGAAATTGTTTATAACTAGTTATTATATATACTTTTTTGAATAAAGTTATTTTTATGTATAATAATTTCATAAATATTACGAAAAATTGATATTGCAATTTCTTAGATAACATCGATTTTCTCTCTTCAACTTTAAATAACATAATATGAACACACACACACACATCTGAGAAAATAGCACCCTAATATTTGTTTATATTACATAGTTATCTTCATGTTGCAGATCCCGTGAAGGTGTTCCTGGATAATTCACACCAACAATCTTAGGATGAAATTTGTATTGTTATTCCTTTTTGGTTTGTAATTTAAATATATGTTGACTATGAATAAGAACGACTTCAAATTATGCAGTCTCACGAAAATATCGACGATTTGTTAATCACTGAATTTCAAATATCAGGTTTTGAAATTTTTCATGGTTTCTTTTTGTTATAATTCTTAAATTTGATGTTCTTTCAAATTTTGATATTGAAAAACTAGGAATATGTTGATTTTTCTCTGCAGTATGCAAATACTGAAATATATGAACCACGAGGATTATGCTACACACATGAATATGAGTAAAATCCATTCAAGTAGTTTCTTGGCTCAACAATTCATTATTTTGTGTATTGATTTTCAGAAGATTTTTTTATCAGAATGAGACTTGAGATCTTAAATTTAGACTATGGATTTAAAAAGATAATCAATCATATGTCTAAAATTTTACAGTATCAGATCGGAATGATAAATGTAGCTTTAGTGGTTTATGATGGACATAAGAATGATGTATAAATTATATACATGTTTTATATGTTATTGAAATTCGAGATTCCAAGTTTTAAATTTTGTAAGAAAGTACGTTTAAATCTAAATTTACAAGATATTTAAAATATTGAATTTAGATTTCTAAGTTATAACGCTTAAAATTTGGAAAACATGTAAGTTTCAATAATAATCCAACGATAGCTGAAGTGATAGATTTGAAGAATACAATGTTGTCGAATTTGAGAATAATACATAAGGTTTGAATTCTTTAAACAAGAACGATTAAATCCCAAGACACTTAGAATTTATAAAATTATGCTTATCCAATTTTGTGGGGGAAGTCTTTGATTACAGAGATTGAACTACATCATTATCTTTCCAATTTTCCGTCTAATTTAATTCTACATGCAAAATTTTCAAAGCTTTCAAGTTTAAAATCCAAATTTATCATGTATAAATTCTTGAGTTTGAATTTTCTAAATCGCACACTTAAATTCAAACTTTATAATTATATTAAAGCTTTGTTTTAAATTTTTTAAACAATTACATTTAAATCCAAAGTTGAAAGAAATTAATTCTTTGATTTGTATTTATAAGTTTCAGCGTTTAGATTTCAAATTTAATGACGCTTTAAATATTTCAAAGTTTGTGTAACTTAAAAAATGTCATAAAGTCCTTTAAATAACTCGAATTGTGGAAGTATCTCATTTAAGATAGAAATATCGTATTAAAATATGACACAAAATTAAAATGAATGATAGATGGTGTAAAGGCCGGGAGATTTAATCTCACATTAAATTACCATATTTCAAATTTCCTAATATTGCCACAATTTTTTAAAAATTCAAACGACAAACAAACTATATCTCAACTACATTTCGACATCAAAAGATCAACAAATTCTAAAAATCACATCATAATTCTTAAATTAAAATGACTATATGATAATTTACATATACTGCTATATTATGTTTTCCAAAACTGCAGGCTCAGAAAGTACAAAAGGATATGCCATGCTCTCTTTATTACAAGATCACGCCAATCTCCCGTCCTACTTTTGAACCGTACCTGAAATACAAATCCCATGAAAAAGTACATTCATAGTCATTCAAATGTAGAAATTTAATCAATTGAAAACCATATTATTGAGAATAATCGACCATCTCATCTCAACTTATTGAAAACCAAATAATTTATGAAAATAAAACAATTTACAATATGTCACATTTTCTTCCATTAATAATCACAAACCATCAGTCATAACCAACTGTGTAAACGTCAATAAATCTGAATCGTATACATCATCAACTGGTCATTACTGATCATATCCACAAATCAAAGGTCGGATACATCATCCATCGACCAACATCGAAAACCAGCCAGATACAGCATCCACTGGATTGTCCGTCAATAATAAGTCAAACCAGATACATCATTCACTAGCTGACAATAAAATCACTAGCTATCTTTTACAAAATACATCATTCATTCACTTCTAATCACAATATTATTCCGGATTAGGATAACAATAATTCATAATTCTCTTTATTCATTTACTATATCAAATATTTACCAATCCGATAGAAAGAACATAAATTATCTTGGTTTTTTTTTAACCCCCAATTAAGTCACGTCCAGTGACCCATTCTTTTCAAAATCCAAAATTGAATTTTTTTTTTCACTAGAAGTTTCTCATAAATGGTTACTCAATGTAAGTTTGTAGGCAACCACAGGTTCAATAATTTTTGTCTATCTATTTTGTTTTTCCTTGGAGCGTTCGATCCTAGCTAGCTCTCCAAGTGCAGAACTTGCTTCTCCTTTTTATGTTTATTTTTACTCACAATTCCACACAAGTTTGGCTTGAATTCAGTAAATACTCGTACTCGAAATTGTAAGAGTTAACCATAATATATCTCCGTTTCACAGCTGCCATATATACTAAAATCAATTATATCTCTAAATTCAACTAATAACAAGTCATTAAATTTCACTAAGAATTAATGAAACATATATTACAGTAACTCATCGTTTTCAACCATTTCAATCTATATTTTTCATTTTTTTTAATGTACATAGAATTCATATGATAAAGAAAACAAATTTCAAATATAAACTACAAATTTCCAGCAGTTCTTTTCTTTTCTTCTTGTTTTCTTTCTCCCAAACTCTTCGGCCGGTTGCAGATTTATCTTCCCGTTTCTTTTCTTCATGTTTTCTTTCTTATTTTCCTAAGTTCCACCAATTCCTTTTGTGAAGGGAGAAGGGCAAGCTACACGTGGGTTTGTTTCTCCTAAATGACTCATAATTCTATATATATATAAAATTAAAATTTATTAAAATAAACTTATTAAGCTATTTATTAATTAGCAGATCTTACATCTGGTATACATATACGTCAAATACATAATATCATATTAAACTTAATTTTCAATGATGTTTTATTTTTTATTAAGTGAAATCATAAGATAATTTAACGAAATCATTGTAAAAATCCTTGGATAGAGACCGAATATATAACTTGTTAAGAGGATTGCGCTTAAAATCTTTAAAATAGAGTTTTCATGGTGGTAACTCAACCTTATTGATTATAAATACCAATATCTTGGTTCAATGAGACAACAAAATTATGAGAACTTGAGCTAACAATCAGGAATTATTAATTCTCATTCATAGGACAATGACGGTTGAAAATACCAATGTTGTGAGGTTAAATATTGTACTTGTAGGACCCAGATTTCATCACTCAAATGCATGCATTAATTTATAGCAGGATCATTAATTGAAACTTACAAAAGAAAATAATTACATCTTCAAGCTCTACAGTAGACTTTGACAATATGTTTGTAAAGTTTACTGAGTATACAAGCATGTAAAAAGATAAAGTTGAAATGAAACAAAAACAACTTGAAGTAGAGGATATGAAAGCAAAAACTGTCGTAACCAAAGTTCAACTAAAGGAATACACAATCATTTCGAATGACACTTTGCAAAGGACATATGATCAACTTAATTATCATCCACTAACGTCTATGTCAAGAGATTATGGGGGATGTAATATTTAATTTTGAGTTATTGTAATTTTCAATTAATATAATTTTCGTAGCCGTTGGAATATAGTTGTTATAATATAGCCGTTGAGAAAATATATANATTTGGCAAACACGTAGACTTGAATTCGTTTCCTCCAAAATGTCTCAATATTCCAGTAACATCAGCTCTAGCTCGACAAGTGAAAACGAAGTCCAAGTTGAAGTTGATAAAAAAGATCATGATCCGGGGAAAGAGCTAATGTCATTGATACTTTAACAAAGCTGAAAAATAGTTGAAACATATCAAAGTAATAACGTGATGCGACAAAGAAAAAGGTTAATCCAAATAAACCGTGAAGCCGAGCATGCGAGGCTCTTCAATTATTATCGTCCACAGACCCGGTGTATCGAGATCAAATATTTCGAAGACGATTCGCATGCGAAGAGAGTTATTCTTTCACATAGTTAAAGCACTTCAGAGTCTTCATTGTATTTTCAGCAGAGGGACGATGCTCCGAAAAGAGAAGGCTTGTCACCACTACAAAAATGTACGACTACAATTCGACAATTGGCTTATGCAGCCGACCATCTTGACGAGTACCTATGCATGAGTGAATCAACTGCTCTCAAGTGTCTTTTCAAGTTCTGCGGAAATATGGTTGAACTATTTGGTGATCGATATTTGAGAAGGTCGAATGCTGATGATGTTCAACATCTTCTTCAAATGCATGATGAGAGGTCTACCCTGGAATGTTGGGCAGCCTTGATTGCATGCACTGAGAATAGAAAAATTACCTACAAGACCATGGGTCACCAACAATAGTGTTTGAAGCGGTCGCATCTCAAGACTTGTGGATATGACATGTATTCTTTGGTGTCTTCGGTTCACGTAATGACATTAACGTGTTGTATGAATCTACCATATTCAATACGTCTTCCAAGGAAATGCCTCAGAGATTAATTTCACAGTCAACAAGACTTAATATACGAAGGGGTAATATCTAGTAGATGAAATATATCCAAAATGTGCTACTTTCGTGAAGGCTTATCTTTGTCCGGAGGATCTCAAGAGGATGTTGTTTAAGGAAAGACAATAGGTTGCAAGAAAAGAGGTTGAACGAGCATTTGAGGTGCTCCAAGATCGATAGAGAATTGTCAGAGGTCCAACTCATTATTGGTACAGAAAAAAGTTAAAACATTTTATGTTAACATGCCTTATTTTGCATAACATGATTGCTGAATATGAGATGAGTCACGTGACAAATTTGTACTACGATGAAAGTGACGAACCCGCACAACCTGTGCAGGGCTCAAACTGAGGATTTCATGATTATCTCTAGACAAATTCTGAAATATGTGATAATCATGTGTATCACCAACTTCTTACCGACTTAGTTGAACATATTTTGTCACAATACAATAACAATTCTTGAATTAGTATTTTATAGCTTCTCTTCACGCTTAATTTATATGTTCTTTTTATAATTTTATGCAAATATGATTTATTTTTATATGTTATACTCATTCATTTCAAATTTATAATAAAATTTTAATTTTAAATAAATTACAATCATAAAATAAGATAAAATAATTTTACGTTATAAATATGTTTTTTTTTAAAATAATATTATTTATGTTAAATAAAATAATAATTTAAATTGTGTAAATAAATTTGAAATTATATTTATTTAATGTAAAATAAGAATAAAGACGAATTAGTAGACAACATGATCCACAAATAATCAAGGTTCTAAAAAACGTGAAGCGTCCCGAAGCGCTGATGTCGAGCTCCAAGCTTTTCAAGCTTAAGCTAGATTAGCACGGGCTTAAACGTGAAAAATCGTTTTTTATCTTTAGTGTAATTGTAATTATCTCAAACAAATAATACATAAATATGATAAATTTAAGTCTGATGCATTAATTCTCATATTTATAAAAACATAAAAATTTCAAAATTACAATCTTTATTTATTTTTGCAACTAGACCACATTAAAATTTTTTAAATATTTGTCAAATCATTGTCAAACACGCTCAATCATAATTAAAATTTAAAAATAGATATCTAAATTATAAACATAATTTATTATTTTAAAATAAAAATTTTAAAGATAAACACATTCGATTAATTGTGCTTAAACACGCTTAATTAAACGTCTTAATTACGTTTAATTCTTAAACTACTTTTTTCCGCTTTTCTCCAAAGCGAGGCGTTTTTGTCGAGCTTCAAGTTTAAGCGTGCTTAAGCTTGAGCTTTTTAGAACACTGCAAATAATGAGTGTTAATGTTAAAATGATTGTGAAAGAATATATGCGTTAATATAATATATATATGACAAGTAAACTCTACGATTTTTGATGAGATGATAGACATTATAACGTAAACCAATGCATATATCCTTAATTGCAAAGAGAATAATTTATTTTGCGTTAACCTTCAACAACTCCTTCAAAAGAAAATCTAGAAAATGTTTCACTGTACACGGAAAGAGAGAAACAAAAGGCACCAACAAAAAAAAAAAAAACCTAGGCAAAATGATACCGTTTCTTGAAGACAATACGTATTGCTGTTTTCCTCCCACCGCTTAAATTACATTTCAAGATCATTTATCTTCAAAAATAATAATTGACCATTAATATTAAATTATTGCGATGCTTATTATTTTTATTTTTTTAGATTTTTACATGATCTTGATAATCTATCATCATTGAAAGGCTTCAATTTAATTTACCATTATTTAACTTTAACTATGCTATTCACAGTAATAAAAATTCAAAATAAGTCATTATCCATATCATCAAGCAAGTTTAAATCTTGAGGCACAGTGAAACTAACCCCAATCAATAGTGAAGGCATAATCAAACTAACCCCAATCAACATAAAAACTAATATAATTATGACTTCATTTCTACGTGTTTACAATAAAATCACAACTTTTGGGCCAATGATACGATCCAATTTGAATTCAAAGCAGAGTCGTCTAAGATCGTTTAGACGATGTTTAGGTTTTTGGTGGTTGTACATCGTCTCGATTTTTAAAAAGATAATATCTCTTGACGTTGTTAAAAGATCGATCGCCGAAGCTGGCTAATCGCCATCTAAGAGGCCCAAATTTTGATATATTTTTCAATCAATTTCGATCTGATAAAGATGATGAATATGTCATTGATTTTGATTTGAATCTGATATAAAAATTATTAAATAAATATGGAGATGAAAAATAATAATTTGATATTGAGATAAAAAATCATCTTGAACTGTTGCCTATGGTCGCAAACCACTTTTTAGAAGTTTGAAAAAAGTAAAGAAAGTCGCCATTTTACTGTACCTTCTAAATCAACCGATCTCAGCCGTCCATTCGGCCCATCCATCAATCCGGCATTCACATGTTAAACCTACCGCCTACATATCACCACCGGGCAACAGTTCTAAACTAAACTCTTCCTTTCAACTCATTCTTATTATTAATAAGTAAATCGCAATAAAAAGAGAAAAAACCCATTTTCTCTAATTTTTAAATATAAAAAATAATTTGCTTTATCGGATTTACGGAGGCAGATCGATATATACTCAGTCGTATACGTATTTTTTTGGATCTGAGACTCGTCGGAGCTCGCCGGTGCTTAAACCCGAGCGCTTTCTGGTTTTGCATGTGGAAACGATAAAACGATCCCGGCGAGTCCTTTTTCTACCGTCTTTCACGCTCTAGATCTTTCGGTTCTTGTTTGTACGAAGTGTTTGTTCATTTTATACAGTGGAGAACACGGAGTTCATGGTGTTTGCTTTGTTTTTCCGGGGGTTCACGTGAAAGAACTCGACAGGTGAGTTTTTTCGGAATATTTTATTCTTTACTTACGTTCTTGCAAGTAAATGCGTTATTATTATTATTATTATTATTATTTTTTGCGTATGTGACAGTAGCTTTGTGGTTCTCTGTTTGAGGTTTCATGCCTATTCTGCTTTTTCTTTTGTTTCGGTGTGTTATCAAAAGTCAAAGGTGCTCACATGTAGAATTGTTGTTTATGTTTCATTAGTGAAATGCTTGCATCAAGTTAAGAATTTTGCATTTCACGTGAGGATATTTTTGGAGTCTTCTTTTTTTGCTGGGAAAAGAACCTAAACATGTCTGGTAATTCTTCCTATTGCGTTGCAATGCCCGGTGGGCTTGATTACTTTATTTTATTTTTTGGAGAGGGGTCGAGTTAATTAGTGACATCAATATGATGATAAAAATAAGAGCTTACTGTAATTCTAATTTTCCCATTTTACTCGAGAACCTTTGAAAAGATATATCTTGCGTATTTCTTGTATTACCTTTATTGTTTGATTTCTTTTTTTGATCAAAACAACCAAATGCTGCATCAGTACATGTTCAAATGCATCCAAGTGTGCTATTATACAGATTAGCTTCATTTAATTTCGGGGGACTGTAAATTTCCATAGATTTAGGGAAGGGTTAAGAAATCTAGAAGTGAGACAGCATAACTTCGTCTTTGCACCTATGAGGCCGGAAATTTATTGGATAAAACATGAATGAGACATCTTATGAGGGAGTTTTGGTGGATATTATTGCGAATGTGATGAGGTTCATATAATTTATGGATTTTATTTTTAGGATACGATGGTAACTTCTCAACGGAAACTTTGGTTAATTTGATGCGAGCATATCCGATTGGATCTAATTGTCTGGGGCAAGGCAATCTTGCCTTGGCTTTGTGGCTAGGTGTTAAATTTCTCATTCGGTAATGTGGACTATACCCTAGGTAAAGGTTCAAATTTCACTGATAGTTGTTATTGATAAAGAGGTAGTCTCATTATCATGTGGCTGTTAAAGCCTTTGGCTGGTGACTGTTCAATAAGTCTGCTTAAAAGATTGAGTTTACTAGTAGCCACCAAACCATCTTGAAATATCATTGTGAATTTCTGACAATGGGATTGAGTTCTTAATCTAGAACGTTTTATGGATGTATATAATTGCGGAGCACTACTTTGCACATGGTTGCATCTCTATTCTTTAGACTTGATGTTATACCTGATAATACAAATAATTGCTCGCACTGGATCAAGTATGATGATTTATAGAGTTGTTTTGTTTATGGGAATAAAATAAAATTCACGTTTCATGTGAATGGTTGTGACTTGCTAATGAAAAGGTTTGTTTGCGTTCTCTTTCATTAGGTCGGATGGAACTTGGTGACTCGCTTTTGAAATTCTCTTCATATGAAAACAAGTTGGTACTTTGTAACAATCAGTGCTACTTTTTCTAGCAGCTGTAAGTTCTATTTGTATTAATATTCACATTGATTGACACTCATGGAATATAAATACGGACAATTTAACGTTTATTTATGACTTTCTATTGTTTTCCCCTCTTTTATAGTTTTTATTATGGGATCAGCATTGTGAGCTAATTATGGCCTCCAAAGGTCCAAGGTCCAAACTTGACCATGAGTCGCTGGCTCGACGACAGAAGGTGACAGCGCTCAGTTTTCTTTTTATGTATTTACTACATTAATCAACCAGCATAAGATATTGAAACTTCGACTTGGGCTATGGTAGCATATAAGTTATTTTATTTCTCAACCTATGCCATTAGTGAATATTTTTAAGAAACTAGATCTTGGTGTTTTTTGTTGTTCAAAATTCCATGCTGGTTGAAAATTTGGGGATGAAATTCTTGTCTTTGATATTAAATGGAATTGAAGTATCATGGGTTTGATTTCACGTGCTTTGAGTTTGATCGTAGAGATACTTTTTATTAATATGTATAGCTTCGCATTTAGTAGTGCCTTTGTTTATATCCTTGATGCATTCAATTATTTATTTTTTTTAACAATTGTGTGCTTGAAATGGTTCAAAATTTAAACCTGTGATGAAGTCATGACTCATGAGAAACCAAGTAAACTGCCAGGATGCCAGTTGGTTGGTCTATGCATTTAATAATTGCCGATTCTTCTTCTTATACAAATGTGAGGATTCGTGCTTGTTAATTGTGCCTTTACTTGTATGCTTGATGCATTGGACTATTCTTTCAGCCCCGAATGGTTCCAAAATCCAACCCATGGCATTGTCATCACTCATTAGAAGCCAACTACTGTACCACCAAGCTAGTTGATTGGTCTATGCGTTTAACAAATCTTGTCAACTATGTAATTGTTTCCCTGTGTAACTTTTATTTGCATAAATGAGAGCTAAATTGTGGATTTTAAATTTAAAAAACCTTCCACAATTTTATAATCTTCCAATGTATTGCATTTTGTATAAACTATGTCTCGACCCTGTGTATTCGAACATCATGCGGACGGTATATGCTGAACACATCTGCTGTGGAGATAAAGCGAAAAGACATGAATTTTCATTTTGTATGAAGTAGCAGCTGGTAGAGAATAGGAAATAGATGATCCTAGTAATGGCCTGATTTTACAAACTTTGACTGTTTTTATTATAGGCGCTTGAAGCCCCAAAAGAACCAAAACGCCCTAAAACTCATTGGGATCATGTCTTGGAAGAGATGATCTGGTTATCAAAGGTAACCAAGTGTGTGTTATTTAATCTTACCCTTATCTGGTGTTATTGTTTTGAATGTTTAGAGCTTGTTATGCTAATGGTCATGGTGCTCCAGGACTTTGAGTCAGAGAGGAAATGGAAACTTGCTCAGGCAAAGAAAGTTGCAATGAAAGCCAGCAAGGGCATTCTGGATCAAGCGACAAGAGGGGAGAAGAGAGTAAAGGTCTAGTTTTATACATTGTTTGTAAAGTTATTATACCGCTTCAATGTCTTATGCTTAGACATTGATTTAGTTTTGCATTAATTTACTGATGGTGACACTATCTTTAATTTTGCCGTCGTGCAATATTTTGTGATGCCAAGTTATAAACTCGTTCAGGAAGAGGAACAGAGGTTGAGAAAAGTAGCGCTGAATATTTCGAAGGATGTTAAGAAATTCTGGATAAAAATAGAGAAGCTGGCAAGTCATTATTTCTTGTACATTATTGCATTTTCTTTGGTTATCTCCAACTTCAAGCTCCAGTAATGGGAGATTCTTCTTATTATGGTTGATTCAGGTGGCATACAAGCATCAGCTAGAGCTAGATGAGAAGAAGAAAAAAGCTCTTGATAAGCAGCTTGAATTTCTTCTAGGGCAAACAGAGAGGTAAAGCATGCTTCTGACAACATTTTGGTGTCTTCCTTGTGAAGCTATTTTCTGTATCTAAAATTTGTCACATATTTCTGTCTTTAGAAAGAGCTGGTATATGCAGATTCACATTAATTATTTTTCCTGCTTAAATACTAAGTTCACCCTTGTTATTTGACATCTGAAATGACTACAATACCATGCAAATTGTTCAGGTACTCGACGATGCTAGCAGAGAACCTTGTGAACTCGCCAACTCCTTGCAAACCACCTCACCTTTGTACTGTTCGAGAGAAACCAGATATTCCATGGAAAGGAGATGATATTGATAGAACAAAATCTGAATCAGATGCTGGTGAGTGGTGATTTTTGGTCAATTGATATTTCTTTTTGAAATCTCATATGTTTGTGTAATCGCGTCTGTTTCTCAATCAAACTGATAATGCTAGGATCCCAGTCAAATGCCCCTGGTTTAGATGAGGACTATGACGTACTATCTGAAGATGAATCAGTAAGTTGTACTGCTTTTCTAAGTTAACTTGTATATGTGCTTTGAATTCTTGTCCATGTGGTACTCTGGGATTTTAGTTCCCTGAAAATTGTGGCATCCATCCTCTGTGCGTTTTTTTTCACTTGAATTAAGTTTTCCTCTTGATTTATTCTGGTTTCTATGGTACTCAGATCAGCAGTTAACTGGTCTCTTGCTTTTTTCCTTTTCAGTTTCAATGCTTAGAAAAAAATGCACCTAGGCTTCAACTTGAGTAAATTTGGGATACTTCTCACTGGGTATCATGTGCACCATAGTTCAGTATTTTCTTGTATTGCTTTTATTGTTGTGACAGTGCTGCATTTATGGCTTCTGTTGCATGTGAATTTCATTACATGCAGATACACACCATCTTGACCATGTAATGATGTGTGTCTTAAATGGATGATTTTGTGTTCGGAGTGTATTTGTGACAAACTGCATACTGTGACCTCATCTAATACCTTGATTTTGTGATGAAACCTTGTATGTTTAGGATTTTATTTTTACTTGCATAAGTTCCCCTTTCGAATTTAGGTAGATGATGAACATACTATTGAGGAAGACGAAGCTCTGATCACCAACGAAGAGAGGGAAGAGGAGCTGGCAGCTTTGAGAAGTGAAATTGATATGCCTCTTGAAGAGATACTCAAACGTTATATTGCTCAAGAAGGTGCCACGTTTTTTTGGTCATTGTTGCAAATCTATGGCTCTAAGAATTTGTTACGTGCAATAGTCCATAAAATGAATTGTTGTCATTCTTAGCTATTTAAATAGATATCCAAGCTCTCATTTTTATTAATTGACGATGATGATTGCTGATAATGATGATTGATAAATATTGTTTAGTTATGTATCTTCTAGTTCTTAGGGATGAGTGGGGTGGTCGTGTCTTTGAAGAAAGGAACTTATGTTTGCCTTCAAATCTGTGGGAATAAATCACTTTAAGGTTACGATGAATACTTTACTCGAAATGGCGTGATTGCCTTGATTCTTATACAAGATACACGGATGAATGGATTGACACGGATGAATGGATTGATAAGTTCTTTTTGCTTTAAATTGGAGTCTCCCCCTTAATTGTGTTTTACAAAATTGTCGGATTTGCATCATTTGGTGCAGGAATGCTATATTAGAGGATCCCACTGATAGGGCTTCTTATTTCTCTTGTTGTAAACCATGCCATGCACATTTATAGCACACCAAAGTGGACGAGGTTGAAATGATGATGTCCTATTTTTTTCAGGGGATTACATGGAAAGTCCTTGCCCTTTTTACTATAAGAGAAGATGAGTCCTTGTCCTATCTTGTTGTAAAACAGTTGTCATGCACATTTCTAACACACAATGTGAACAAGGTCGGCGATATAGGTGTCCTATTTTCTTCCAGGAGACTACAGAAAATGTTCTTGCCCTCTCATTTGTTTGATTAGAGAGGATAGATCCTCGTCCTCTCATAATGTGTATTTCATCTATGTACCAGTAAAAAAGTCTAAAATTAATATTTGTTGCCACGGTTTCGTAAGCCTGCTGAAATTTGGATGTGGATGTATATATTGATTGTTTCTCTATCTGCTATGTTTGTATGGTTACATTTTGTTGATTATTCATTTGATTGTTTCTCAGCTAGCCAAGAAAAGAGTCCTGACAAAATTGATAATGCACCTGGAGCAACCGACATGAGCAATTTCAACAGTATGCATGTTTAATAGCTGTTCGCTGTGTATTTAACTTCTTGTTCAGTTATCTCATGTTTTGTCCAATTTTAATCAGGTAAAGAAGATATGGAATGTGACGCTGAGTTAGAGAGAACTGGCTCGCCAGTGAGGCATGGTTGTCGTTGTGTAAGTTGTATGTGTTTATGTATTCGGTCACAAATTGTTATGTGAGCCCAATACTTAGCCTAACACTCCTTGATCGACTTATGCAGGTCAAAAGTAACGGTGTCTTGTCTACGTCCGAAAACCATTACTCAGATGTCGAGACATACAAAAGGAGAAATTCTTTGAAGAAACTTCTCAAGTCAGAGAAAAAGCCGCTGTTGCAGAATTTTAATGATGATCATGTAAGAATATGTACTGAGAAGTTGCATTTATGTTAACCTTAAATAAGCGCAGCAAGGCACCCTGGTGTGACCCGTACAAATCATGAGGCTTGATGAGTTATAATTCTCTAGAATCTAGATTTTCAAAGGAATTCCCATGAAAAAAGATGTTTGAATTTCTCTTTCTTAGGGATTTTGACTGATGCATGCTTAGAAGCACTTCCTGAGCTTTTATGACCTGTGGTTCATTGAAGTGCCTCGTTTTGGCACACAGATGGTTCACTTTTAACAAATGTGCTTGAGAATGTTTTTTGTGGTTAATATTGGGGATTTGTTCTTAGCATCTTTAATGCTTATAGCTGATTTGTCCGACCATTGGCCATTAGAACATGATTGGCTTTAAGGTGTCATATCCCAAGTAGTTTTAATTAGCACCACAAGTGATGTAAGGTCAATCTGAAAAAATCTAAAAATTGTTACTTGATTTGGAATGATGCCCCTTGCCTTAGAGTGGCAGTGTAGTTTTGTTTTATTGAATCTTGTTACACAGTTATTTTGCTTATATATCTCATACTGGAATCACCCTTTGAGATTTGTATATAAAGTATGGCCATGCATAGCTGTTTAATGTTCTCATCTACTCATGTGATTGTAAATTTTTAATTTTGGTAAATTCCCATGATTATTTACTTCAATTTTTTTAATAGGATGACCATGATTTTGTACTTTCATCCGGAGAAGAAAAGGAGAACGACATGGTATGTATATTATCTTAATGATGGTTAAAGGTTTCATTTGCTGCATGTCCTAGCACTTCCATTTCTTATGCAATGATATCTAGAATTTTTATGTTGCTAAATGACGGTCCTGTAAGCGAGATCTGAACCTGAACCATACTATTCTTTAGCCATCAAACACATTTACCGACTATTGTTTCTCCATTCCTTCTCTAGCTCCAAGTATTCCTTTTCAAGAAGTACCCTTGCCATTACTTGAAAGAAGTTGGCACTTTATTTGGGAGTAGCCTGGAATGTTTCAAAATTGTGATTGAAATGTTCTCTCTTCTCTATTGATGCCTACCTCGACTTTCAGGATGATGAAACAACTCTCTTGGAGGAGGAAGAATTAGCAAATGCAGAATCAGACAATACTGGCAACGAGGTGAAAACCATGAAATCATGTATCTGGAGCCTCTATGCTCCCTAGTTTTTGATACTATTTTATTTATAGCGTTAAAGTTTGGGTAATTATAATTGCACATACATGTGCTGCACGATCTTGATTTGATTTATGGAATAATCACACTTTTCCAGATTGCACTTCTGCATAAGGAAAGTGAAGTTCCTGTGGAGGAGCTGATTGCAAGGTATAAAAAGGTACGTTGATCTGGGCTTCATTTTTTCTGTAATTGTGCACATGAGATATTGATTCTCCTGTTTCCATTCAGGGTTGTAACTCTGGTGAAGATGCAGGAGTTGACTCTGATGAAGATGTAGGAGTTGACTCTGATGAAGATGCAGGAGTTGACTCCGAGTCCTCACATGTTTTTGGTTCTGAGGAGTTTCTGGATTCATCAGCACATGGATGCTCTGAACTTAAGCAAACTGGTGATGAATCTACTAGCTTGGAGCGTGAGATATGCCCTCGTCTGCAAGATGACGAGGCTGAACTTATGGGAAAATCTGGAGAGGATATTCAAAGTGAAGATATAATTGCAGATGCAGCAGCGGCAGCCAGGTCAGCACAACCGACGGGTAACACATTCTCAACAACAAAAGTGCGTACAAAGTTTCCTTTCCTTGTCAAGTATCCATTGCGGGAGTATCAACATATTGGCTTGGATTGGCTTGTGACCATGTATGAAAAGAGATTGAATGGAATTCTTGCCGATGAGATGGGTTTGGGGAAGACAATTATGACAATAGCATTGCTTGCTCACTTAGCTTGTGAAAAAGGAATATGGGGCCCACATCTAATTGTTGTCCCTACTAGTGTCATGCTCAATTGGGAAACAGAGTTTCTTAAATGGTGTCCTGCTTTCAAAATATTGACGTACTTTGGAAGTGCTAAAGAGCGGAGAATTAAGAGACAAGGATGGATGAAACCTAATTATTTTCATGTTTGCATAACCACTTACAGGCTTGTCATACAGGACTCGAAAGTTTTCAAGAGGAAGAAATGGAAATACCTTATTCTGGATGAAGCTCATTTGATAAAGAATTGGAAGTCACAAAGGTGGCAAACACTTCTTAATTTTAACTCAAAAAGGCGTATTCTTTTAACAGGTACACCATTACAGAATGATCTAATGGAACTCTGGTCTCTTATGCATTTCTTGATGCCACATATTTTTCAATCTCACCAAGAATTTAAGGACTGGTTCAGTAATCCTATATCTGGGATGGTAGAGGGACAAGAGAAGGTAAATAAAGAAGTAGTGGATCGGCTGCATAATGTTCTCCGTCCTTTTATTCTTCGTCGATTGAAAAGGGATGTCGAGAAGCAGCTTCCGATGAAACATGAACATGTTATTAGTTGTAGACTTTCGCGAAGACAGCGTAATTTATACGAGGATTTCATAGCTAGCTCTGAGACGCAAGCAACTCTATCTAGTGCTAATTTCTTTGGAATGATAAGTATTATTATGCAACTTCGTAAAGTCTGCAATCATCCTGATTTGTTTGAAGGCCGTCCCATTATTAGTTCATTTGATATGAGTGGTATTGATATGCAACTGAGCTCTTCGGTTTGCTCAATTCTCGCAACTTTTGCATGGTCACATGTTGATCTCCGAGGCTTGGGTTTTGTTTTCACACATTTGGATTTCATCATGACTTCTTGGGAGGGTGAAGAAATTCAAGCTATTGCTACTCCTTCAAGTTTAATTGAGCTTCGTGCAAACATTTTGGAAGGAACGTCAAGCTTAGCTAACCATAAAAAAAAGCTAACTGCAACAAATATTTTTATGGAGATCCAAAAGGCACTCTTGAATGAAAGATTGCGAGAACTAAACGAGAGAGCAGCATCTGTAGCATGGTGGAATGCTTTGAGGTGCAAGAAAAAACCAATATATGCTACTGACTTACGAGAGCTTGTTACTGTGAAGCACCCAGTCCGTGATATTCATAGTCAGAAATACAATCCTTTTTCTTGTCTATATTCATCCAGAGTGGCTGACATGGTGCTTTCTCCAGCTGAAAGATTTACAAAGATGGTTGATCAAATTGAAAGTTTCATGTTTGCAATACCTGCTGCCCGTGCCCCTCCCCCCATTTGCTGGTGCAGTAATGGTGGATCAACTGTGTTTATAAAGCAAAATTACAGGGATAAATGTTCTGAAGGTCTTTTCCCGCTTCTGACCCCATTTCGACCTGCCATAGTTAGAAGGCAAGTCTATTTTCCTGATAGGAGACTTATTCAGTTCGACTGTGGTAAGCTGCAGGAGCTTGCAGCGCTCCTCAGAAAATTGAAATCAGAGGGTCACCGTGCGCTGATATTCACCCAAATGACAAAGATGCTTGACATTTTGGAGGCCTTCATTAACTTGTATGGTTACACTTACATGCGTCTTGATGGTTCCACTCCGCCTGAAGAGAGGCAAACACTTATGCAGCGGTTTAACACTAACACAAAGATTTTTCTTTTCATTTTGTCGACACGCAGTGGTGGTGTTGGCATTAATCTAGTTGGGGCAGATACTGTTATCTTTTATGACAGTGACTGGAATCCAGCCATGGATCAACAGGCCCAAGATAGATGTCACAGGATAGGGCAGACACGTGAAGTCCACATCTATAGGCTAATCAGTGAGAGCACCATTGAAGAGAACATTCTGAAAAAGGCTAATCAGAAGCGTGCTCTTGACAATTTGGTTATACAAGGTGGAAGCTATAACACTGAATTTTTCAAGAAACTAGACCCAATGGAACTGTTTTCAGGCAACCAAACAATTCCAATAGAAGATGCACAAACAGATAAGACTGTCAATAATGGTGGAGAGATCAATTTATCTAGTGCAGATCTGGAGGCTGCTTTAAAAAATGTTGAAGATGAGGCTGACTATATGGCATTGAAGAAAGTTGAAGAAGAAGAGGCTGTGGATAATCAAGAATTCACAGAGGAAACCATTGGAAAACTGGAAGACGATGAACTAGTTAATGAAAATTACATAAAGCCAGATGATACTGCTGAGCATGCTGAGTTTAACACAAAATCAGATGAAGGTTTCATTATTAGAAGCCATCCACTCGAGGAGAGGCCTCTTGTTTTAACTGGTGAAGAAGATGATGTTGATATGCTGGGCGACGTCAAACAGATGGCTGCAGCTGCTGCTGCAGCAGGACAAGCAATCCTATCTTTTGAGGATCAGCTGCGCCCAATTGACCGGTATGCTGTACGTTTTCTAGAATTATGGGACCCAATTATAGATAAGGCAGCAGTGGAATCACATATTCAGATTGAGGAAACTGAATGGGAGTTGGAGCGCATTGAGAAGTTAAAGGATGATATGGAAGCCGAGATTGATGATGATGAAGAGCCTTTAGTCTATGAAAGTATGAACGCCCTTGATTTGGTTTTTCATGTTTTGTTGAAAATATCTAATCTTCTTTAGTTGAATGCGTTGAGTGCTTAGTGTAGTACTTGTATGCAGTTAAGCGAAGAATTGTTATTTATTTCACATTTTATTTAAAATCTGTTTTTTCAAGAGTTATACTCAAATAACGTAATATTTTTTATCATCTTTTTTTCAGGATGGGATACTGATTTTGCAACAGAAGTATACAGGCAACAAGTAGAAGCTCTAGCTCAACATCAGGTTTGGCATGAACTTTAAACTTTTATAAAGAAAATGATTATATGTTTTCGTTGGACCATGTGTCTGTTTTCGGCGACCCTCTTGTTTAAATGACAGATACATCCCCAGCTTTGCATTTCTTTATTGCCGTTTTACTGATGTGATCTGGTATTAATTATGTTTCATAGTTAATGGAAGATCTAAAACGGGAAGCTAAGGAGAAGGATGCTTTAGAATATAGAATTTCAGATTCTTTCAGGTACGTAGCCTTTCTACAACACATTTTATATTTTGCAGAGCAACGTTCTTGACATAGTTAATGCGATTTGACTTGTGGATATGTTTGGCTGGTAAATCTCTTCTCGCGGTGCCTGCTATTTTGCATATCAAGATACTTTTCTAGGTCAATGCATTAAATAAAAATTGCATTGAATTATTTGGGTTGAATCTTCGATTATGGAGAATTAGAAGTTTAAAATATGGAACAGGTTATCTTGACAATTAATAACATCCTGAAATTTTCCAGTCAATGCATTTGCTAATCTGGCTTGTAATAATATTGATGTTGTGGTAGATTTACTAGACATCTTACTGGGGTTCTCGTTGTAGAATGAAATTTTGTGTACTGTGAATAACATTTACGTCAATATAATATATCTCAGTTTGATTTAGGATCTTGCTTCCTAGATTACCTGCATGAAAATGATTACATTTAGTCATACTAGGATGAGATATTGCATGCATGTTACTTTGTTGACATGTAGAAATTTAGTTTTTCTCATTGGAGCAAATTATTATTTAAGATATTATCTCCTAGTAATTTTGATTCATACAATCTATATATTGCTCTTTTTGCATCAACTATTCTTTTTCTCAAAGCAGAAATGACGTAGCTCCTAAACCCAAGTCGAAGAAAAATAACAAAAAGGCCAAGTTCAAATCTTTGAAGAAAGGGGCTCTAGTTTCTAAACCTGTATCTGTCAAGGCAGAGTCATCCACTGAACCAATGCCCATAGATGATTATTTGATTTATGATGAGATGATCACATCATCTGATGCTTTATCTCCAAGCTCAACCCGTGAGAAGAAGCGTAAACCTGCATCAGATGATGACGAGCTGATGAGCAAAAAGAAGCCTAAAAAAGAAGACATGCTTCTTTATTCCAAATCTTCCAACAAGTACTATAACAATCATAAGGATTTGAAAATTTTGGATAATTGTGCAGTTGATCTTGAGACTAAGCAATTAAGTAGGGGCAAAACTCGGGGGAAACTATCTATTTCTGTTATGCCTCTGAAACGGGTTTTCATCATAAAGTCAGAAAAGTTAAAGAAAGGGAACATTTGGTCTAAGGATTTTCCTTCACCTGACCTTTGGTCAACACGTGAAGATGCTGTATTATGTGCTGCCGTTCATGAGTATGGCCCAAATTGGAACTTGGCTTGTGAAATATTGTATGGAATGACTGCTGGCGGTTCATATCGTGGCAGATTTCGCCATCCTGTCCATTGCTGTGAGAGATTTAGGGAACTAATTCAAAGATACGTTTTGTCTGTTGGTGATGCTACCAATACTGACAAAGCGGTTAGTATTGGTTGTGGGAAGGCTCTTCTTAGAGTAACCGAGGTATGTTTGCTTGAAGCAATTGTTCCTTAAGCTGCTGAATAGAAGACATACTTAGACAAACTGCAATGTCTAGTTTTAAGAATTTAAATCATTTAATGATATAAACAACTATTTCGAATATGTCGGTTAATGTTAGGTGAGTTTCAAGATATAGCTAAACCTTTGTAAAATTAGAATGAAGAAAAAAACATGCTTTATCCGCCTAAACTATTTGAGGTAAAATGGTAAATATGCTGCATAGGTATCTGCACTGTCCCGAGATTATAGTTTGCCCTGTATATCATTTGATTCCAGTTAAATTTAAATAACTAAAAGATGTTTACTGAGGCATCCTAATAAAAAGAAACCCTTAATAGAATAACCGAAGGAGTGACCTGGATTAACTTGAATATGAATGTCACGAGAAGCTCAAACTGCTAATGCCTCTTTAAAAACTAAGAATTTGGGCTTTGGCAGATCTGGCATACTATTTGGACCAAGAAATTTGTAATCATTATGAATGTTCATGTAATCTTTATAAAGAGAAGCAATTTTGGCCGCAGATGCTTAGTGAATGCAGCACTCTTGGTCACCAGGTGTCTTGGAGTTCGACTTCACTTCATCCTTTTTAAAATTGTCATTGGTGAACTGATGAACTTGATCTTTTGGTTTTATATAAGTTATGTTTAGTCTGCCCTGTATGTTCCAGAACGTAGTATTTCCTTTCTTTCTTCACATTACTTCCCGCTGATGTTTCCTTCCGAGTTTGCAATCAATTTGTACCGGTAGGATTCTGGCCTAATCCCTCCCCACTTCTCAGGTGTTCATACCAAAAAAAGAAGGGTATGACTGGATTGGACATCCCTAATCTCCAAATTTGTGGAGTATTTGAGTTACTTGCTAATGTATCTTGTTAAAAAACCAATGACACCAAGTAGTAGTAGTTGTACATATGCGAGCTATCGTAGGATTGATACTCTTTTTGTTAGCTTTATGTAATTGCAAATAATTTCCTTTGCAGGATAAACCTTCTGGTTTTAAAAACTGTTTTCATTTCACTGATTGTACCTTCTGCAATTTATTTGAGCATGCTTGCTTCAAGTAGCCCTAATTTTCTGCTCACATTTTCTTCTTTTTTTCTCAACATTCTACACGTGTTTCTTTTATTCTCTGTAGCTTGATTTGCAGTTATATTAGCTCGGCAATTTTGTACATTTCAATTCATTCATGCAGTGTTTCCTGCATTAGGATAATATGCGGGTGTTGCTTAGCGTTGCTTCTGAACTACCAGATCATGAACCACTTCTACAAAAGCATTTTTTCGCTGCGGTTTCTGCTGCTTGGAGGTTATCACGCCCCAGCCTTAAGAAAGGCTCTTTATCTACTCAAAATGGCTTTTATTCTTCTCCACAGTTCGGTACTACGTTCAACCATCAGAATCCCTTGAGGAAATCATCAGAAATGCTGGAATTCACAAATTTATATCAGTGTGGGGTCTTAGTTGCAGCCGTGCTAGATGGTGACTGCAGTCATCAAACTAATGAACGATCAACAATTGTCAACCAAAGCAATAAGCTTTTGGCTGCAAAAGAGCGATTGGATATTACTCTTGCACTTCAAGGAGAGAGGGATGGAATAACTCCCCTTCCCTCTATTGTTGATCTTTCAATTCTTGGCCCAGACCCTCCCCCATCCTTGAAGATGCTTGCTAGTGAAAATGGTAATTTCAAATCTTCCTGGAGCCTGGTTGAAAACCAATTCAGGTATGACCTCCTTCATATTTAATTTTAGATTTGTGCAATCTTTTATGGAAATTGGTCAGGATAAATTCAAATAAGTCAACCTCTTGTCAAGTCATCATTGTCTCGTATATGAATAATTGATCCTTTGTTTAGGCTGACTATCTTGCACCTCCATCCTACCACTTCAACTCCACCTTAAAACCCTTTCTACTTATGTTTGTGGCCAAGATTTTGTATGTTCTTTACGAGGAGGATTATAAAATTGGGAGATATACGGTCTATTTGCTTCACAAATAGTTTTGATCTGCCATCAGATTTCCACTTGTAAATACTCATGTTACTCCTATTAGCATTACTGCATGTTGCTATTTTCATATTTGCAGAAATCTCCTGTCCCATCGTGTTGAAGGGTTATTTGGTGAGGATTTGCTAGAATTTACCATTGGTGACTCTGGGTTTTGGACTCCACAACGTCTTGGGAGACAAAAGCTCCTTGTTTCTGAGTCGGTCAAGCCTTCTAAATCGAAGTTAAAAAGCACTGGTATTGAGAGTGCTGATTTGCACTGTCTTGCTGCCAATCAAGTATTCCAACCTCTGCCATTGACAGTCAGTGACTCTAGTACGAATTTTGATGAATTGCCATCTTGTTTCCATGATGATGGTGGACTTGAATGTGATAATAAATATCTGCTTGGTACGGCTAGTGAAATTGCTTCTTTGGGTTGCACGTTGGGAATAGATTCACTCCAAATTTGGCCAGATTTGATATCTGAACTGGATGATTGGTCAATATTACCTGAATTTACTGATATTGGATAAGATTCGATGATGCAAAACCAGAAGCCAGTCCTGGTTATGGAGTAGCTTTGTTTTATTGGAAGGGCTCAATCTCATGATGGAGATGCTCCCGCCACTCCCTGCCAATGAAAGTATTCACTACACGAGGCTGGGGAGGATTGCGCTGTGCTGTCGGAGATTTAATTGCCGAAATGGCCTCATTTGATGTGGATCAGTGGCTGTTTTGTTCCAACCACCAAGTGGTCTTTTCACCAGGGACGTTTGCTCTTTTGAACGGCAAGAGAGCAGGGTTGCTCCGGAGGATATACATAAAATATACTGTGTTAGACATTGAGAAGAGGGAGGGGGGATATAATATGATCACAGGTAGGTTTTAGGTCTAATATTCTTGCAGGTGGTATTCGTGCTTGGTGGTGGAAGGGTGCTTTGCCATTTTGGGACACATTTCTATTAAATTTTTCATTATTGAATGCTTGGGGGGCTGGCTAGCACATTATCTATCTGCGAGCAGAAAATTATTTCCATCTTCCCAAGTTTACATATGATATTTGCAATCGGCTCTTCACTTATTTTCAGGGTCCTTATAATCATACCAACTCATTAACCAAAAGAAAGAAATTTTTATCAGGTGAACAACGATTATCTCAAGATGCTTCAGAAAAAAATCAACATAAAATAAGATTTCGTTCTTTTTTCTTAAAATATTTTTTCACGTATTGAGTCAAATTACGTATGCTGTATGTATGTAAACATGAAGCTCATAGATATGAACACGAATCAAATAAAGAAGTATTTTTTAATACCTTCCCAAAAAAAATGACGATTTGTCTTGATCAATGATTAGATCCAATTGCATGTTTGATTTTGGTCCGATTAAACTTGAATTCATTGACGTGGGATTAGGGAAAACGGGTGAACATATGCTTGGGGTTTTTTTTTAAAAATATTATAAATTAATTAAAGCATTGTAAAAATACGGGAAGCTTGGAGAATTTGTAAAAATAGTACAATCCGGGATTTACTGTACCGGATTCAGATTTTTTATTTTTAATTTTTTGAAAAAAAAAGAAAAAGAAAGTGGGGGTGGGTCTGGCACGGATTCTAAGAATCCGTGTCTCCGGATTTTAATTTTTTTATTTTTTTTATTTAAAAAAAAAGAGATCGGCGACTGTTTGTGCAAAACCGTCGCCAATACCGTGGCTAATAGAATTCGCAACAGACTGTCACGGATTCTAAGAATCCGTGTCCACTCCGTGTGTTTTCTTCCTTTAAATAACGTTGCGGTATTCTTTCCATCATCGCCGAGTGTTTTCTTCCTTTAAATAGAATTGCGGTATTTTTTCCATCATCGTCGAAAATAATTGTTCCTCATATTCATTCTCGCATCTTATTTCTTTCATCCGATTTATATGCGCAAAATCCATCTTTTCTACTTCGATCATATATTAATATTATTTGTTGATTTTATCATCCATTTCATTTGAAGAGATACGAAGAGGTAATGTTTCAGATATTAGCATCGTCCGTTGATATTATTACAAGTTCCGTATAATTACGTCTGAGAAGGTAATGTAATTAATTTTTTTAATATTTTGTTTGTATTATTTATATTATATTAATGTAATTATAATTTTGTTCATTAACATTATATGATTAAGTATAATTTAGTTAAATTGTATATTTTTAATATTAATCGCGATATTAAAAAATAGTTTGAATATTAAAAAAATAATAAATATGATTTTTTGATTTTTGAAAATATTTCAAGGTTAGTATTTTTAATATAATAGTTCATAANCGTATTTTTTGTTAGTTATAAAGAATCCGTGATTCTGCTCCCTTTATAAATTGTGTCGATCGTGTGATTATCGGAATTCCTAATTTGATTTGATAGTTTTCTGTCGAATGTCAGAATTTTAGAGAATTGTGTCGAGTCTCGGTAATTCAGAATTTGATTTGGAAGAATTGTGCTGAGTATCAGAATTTGGGAGAATTGCGCCGAGTCTAAGTCGAATATCTGTTTTTTCTTTCTATATTGAATTGTTTTATGTATATTATATCTGATAATGTTTGTAATTTATTGCAGATATCAGGGATGACAATTTCCTTCGAACCCGTTGGAGGATCCGATACCCGACTCGAATAGAAGAGGGTATGGAGGGATTTTTAGACCCAATTAAATAATTGGGTAATCGGGTATGGGGATTTTCGGGTTCGGGTATGGAGGCGGGTTTGATATAATTCGACCCACACCCGACCCGAATACCCGTTTAAATCAATATATATATATATATGTATATATATAGTAATTATATTTATTTATATTAAAGATTCATCAGTCAATCCACCGATTTTCGGAGTTTTCAATACATATAATCATAAATTTGAAAATTTAAAAAAACGATGCTTTGTATATTAAAAGAGAAGAAAATATATAGAATTTCATTATATATACACACACACACACTTATTATAAAGCGTGAATAATTTTTTTTATTGTTCATTTAAATAATTTTTTAAATATTCATAACTTCATTGAAACAATTTAAATTTGAAAAAATTCAATTGTATATGATAATTGGGTATTTGGGTAGGGTATGTGTATCCGATAATCCGATGGGTATGGAGATATGGATGAAATTCAATACCCGATGGGTATGGGGATGAATTTAATAAATGGGTATGGGGATGGATGTATGAAATCCGACCCATACCCTACCCATTGCCATCACTAGCAGATATTAAACTCTGGTAGCTGATTTAATTACAAATTCCGTACAACGACATTTGAAAAGGTAATTTCAATAATTTCTTATATTTTAATTGTATTATTTATGTTATGTTCGACCAAATCTTTTTATTTTATAAAAAATATATATATAATAATCATAGTTAAAAAGCCATAAAAAAGCCGACAGAAAAGGAATTTATGATATTTAAATGTAAAATCTTTCACGAAAAGAATAGGACATCATTTTATAATAATCAAAAGGTATATTTGAGAAATTAGGGGTTTTATGGTTTGTCAATTTCAATTTACAGAAAGAAATTATTATTAAAAAAATCTCGTGGTGGTCTGTATCGTTATATAACAAAAATTTTATATATAGTAAAACAATTTTGAAAAATATAAATTTATCTTGTAAATTTGTCATTTGTTTCTGTTTAATATGTTTTTTTTATTCTTTTTAATTTTTTTTTATACTCTTAATTGTTAAAATTGTTAATATAAGAAATTAATATATTTGACAATTCTAATTACACATGTTTCAAAATCTAAAATATTAATATAAGTCATAACAATTTTTTATTATTATAAAAACAAACATTGATATTACTAAATATAAATTTTAATTATATTGATTTAACAATATATATTTTAATAATAATAATAATCTTGTAAATGATTCTTGAAATTTTATCTAATATAAAATATTTATTTTAATATATACAAGAAACACATAATTAAATTTTGTTATGATTGTATACATTATGTCATAGTTTTTGGTGCAGACATGGATACTGTGAGAGCTTTACTGTACGTAGGTGGCTATGTCATTATTGAAGTGAAAGGGGATCGGTTACGGTGACCGAAAACGCAACGGAAGCACAAAAATTTTGTTTTTCATAAGAAATTTTCGGCCACCTTGATTTAATGTGTAGCAAATACAAAAACAACAAAATGTCATACATAGTGTGTTTAGAAAAATATACCTATCAATCTCAAATGATTGATGTATGGCTCCAACTAAGGTGTAAACACCTTAGCTCTTCAATGGTAGAAACTATCTTCAAGCTTCCTTTGAGTACTCCTTGCTCAACTATTAAGCCCACCACCAACTAGGTAGATCCCCTCATATTTTGCACTAGAAAAATATGAGGATTTTTCTTTGAGAAGTGAGTGTTTTCTCCAACCATTGAAGAACAAAAAATTGGAGAGAATGAATAGTATTTTCGGCCACTATTCATGCTAGGAGAGAAGGAGAGACATTTTTTTTTGGTTGTGGGAAAAGTTAAAGCAAAAAAGTTGCATGCCAAGCCTTGGTTATACAAAAAGTTGTCTCCCAACCTTTCACCTCCCATACATGCAAATATTATATGGTTTTTAACAAATTAAAAACCCATGGACTTAATTTAATTATCTCAAACATTTTTGAGACTAATTAAACATTACTTGAATTTACTCAAGTCCACTAGTTAAATAATTTATTTAAATTGAGCTCTACAAGACTCAATATGATTTTATCAATTCAACACTTGAATTAATTTAATTATTTGGACTCTACTAGGTCCACTAGTGTTTAATTAATTCAACACTTGAATTAATTTAATTTAGTCCATAATAATGTTTATGAAAATCACAATTTTCAAATACATTATTTATTTGGCCAAATTTTAATTTAAGAACACATTCATAAATTAAAATTACATTTCTCTCATAGAAGTCATACTTCTATTTTTCCTTACGCCTATAAACTCATTTATAAGCCGTTCAACACATTGAACTATTTTACTTCTCAACGGGATCTAGAAAGCTAGTACTTGTGTGGCCCTCAATGGTTCATTGATACAACTAGCCGTGGGTTCACATCTCCATGTGATTCGGACTAAACATGTCCTTATATTAGCATACCCCAATTGCTCCATTCTTATTTATCAACTCCTTGATAATAAGAACGTCAGAACTCAAGTCTGATAGTACCCAACCAATCATGTTAAACGCCTAGCAGCATCGCTTACATGATTCCCTAGGTATCAAATGATAGTGCCTGCAAGAACCATTCAATTATGGTTAGCGTACAGTACGGTCCCTTCATCTCATATATCCCGACCGATTCGACAACCATTGGTTTATCGAGAGTTGTCAATGAATCGATACTATGTGTCATGTCGTAGTTGCATCGATGGTGTAATCTATGAAACCCCTTTCATAATTACCAGCATACTCTGATCAGAGATTTCAAACTACATATACATGAAAAACACATAGGATATCCATACCCGTAGGTAAGCGGTGAATCCCCGACTACAATGCATCGACTCCTATATGTTTCGACAGAATACCCAACCTTGCCACCTGATGACCCCATGAGAGTCGGTAAACAAGTCAGAGTGTAATTCTAGCACATAGAGTCTCAATGTTGTCCCGGGTCATAAGGACTAATGGTGTACAACCATAAACTAGGACTATTCCACTCGATAAGTGAGAACCACTTGGAAAGTCCTTTAATGGAGGGTTGTTCAGTGCACTCTACCTGGAGCACCTATCTGCATGCTCGGACATCATAAAGTCCCTTACCAATGAAACATGGTACTCACATCGCAGATACTAGTCTCAAGCTCGAGCGGCCTATATCCTTCTTAGCGGCGGCTGAATCGACTAGGAACCGTTTAGAATATACAGTATTCCAAATATGAGTTTCATGATACTCATCATATGAGCATCTCATATTCTTTCTACTATTTGTATATTCAAGGGCTTTATCTATGCAACTAGCATGGGTATATAGATAAAGATGTGCCAAAACAATAATTTCAAATATTATTAAAATAAAGATTGCTTAAACATAGAGTTTCATTGTGAACACTCGGCCAACACTTGGCTCGACGTGCACCTACTCTAACATGAAGATGGTAGGGTTGGATATAGTATCCCCGCGACAAGGCCCATTAAAATCTCTCGGTCTACTACATTTTCTCAATTGGTGAATTATGTGCCTCGCAAGTTGGAGATCGACCCATCAAAATTCTGCATCAAGTTGTCAACGAAATATTGTTATAGCTCGTCGGCTCGTTACATTGAAGAGCATGTCTATATCACAGATAATGATAGTCTACAATTTATGTTTGAGTTGCCGACACTGGATTGTATGTACTTGTATGTTGATTCATCGCCAGTGTTATAGAACGTAAGTGATTACGATTTTGATGCAGTCATGCCAGTAATAACGCAAGGTTTGGGAACAGTAGGTTTGAATGAAGCGGGACCTTCTATGTATCACGTCGATGAACAGTCAGCTCATACATACTCTGGGATCGACACTGGTCCTTGGGATCACCATATCACGGCTCACACTGAAGAAGACTATGCATGGGGGATGAATACAAGACGAGAGTGAGATTTTACTTCAGGGGGTTGGGATCATCATATCACGGGTCCATCAGGAGTTGATGTCGCATGGGGTTCTACTAGAACAGGCCAATTGGATTTAAATTCATGGGCTGATGAGGATAATACCACAAATGTTAGACATTTTGATAGTTCTACTGTGGATGCAAATATTCCAACCCCAATTACAGAACACATGCCTGAGCAAGATGATTTATTTGGGGACAGTTCGTATCATGTCATGAATAGCGATGATGATTTGTATGCAACATCAAGTGACGGAGAAGATGATCATCATGTTGACAATGCAAATGAAGGTACATCGGCGCGTGTGTTAATGTCTGGAGCAACAGTGACAGAGAACATTCCTATTGCACCGGAGCAATATTTACGTGATATTCCCCACTTTTTCAATGAAGTCTACGACGAACAAATTCCAGATTCATTTGGTATTCCTTCTGCATCTCGAACAAACTTTTACAATCCTGAAAGGCCAGAGCTCGGTGTAAAAATGGTATTTAAGAGCAAAAACGATTTAATAGCTTCAGTGAAGGATTTTTCAGTTCGGGTTTTGAGACGTGAATATATCGTTGTCCAAAATTCTCCGACAATTTGGAAGGTCAAATGCAATAACTGGTCCGAAGGTGGCAATTGTGGGTGGGGACTTCGAGCATCGTTGAAAAAAAGTTTAGGCTACTTCATGATCACGAAATATGGTGATGATTAGACATGCATGTCTACCCAAGTCGGTATAGATTACCACAACCTTGACGTAAACATGATAGCCAGTACACTTTTGGGAATCGTGCGTTGTGATCCTGCATACGAAATCAAATATGTGCGAGAAAGTATTAAAGAAAAATATGGGTATGATATATCGTATGATAAGGCATGGCAGAGTTTGAAACGCGCGGTGGAGGTAGTCTATGGCACATGGGAAAACTCTGTAACTTTGCTTCCTAAATATATGAGAGCTTTGTCGAAATACAATTCAGGAACTGTTGTAGAATTGAAGCATCTTCGACTGTATGACCATCCACATAAAGTCTTGAACTTTGTGTTTTGGGCATTCAGACCATGTATAGATGGTTTTCGACATTGTCGCACGTAATCAGTGTAGACGGTACCCATATGTACACCAAATATAAGTACAAACTACTCATTGCAGTAACATTGGATGCCAATAACCAGATTTTGCCGCTAGCCTTTGCGCTTGTTGATGAAGAAAATTACGAGTCTTGGCATTGGTTCCTCGGTAATGTTGCACGACATGTTACCAGAGGGTGTAGTGGTGTGTGCCTTATATCTGATAGACATGCGGGTATAACAAGTGCAGTTCAAGATCTCCCTGACTTCAAGCCTCGTCGTGGTGTTCATCGCTTCTGTTTGAGGCATGTTTGCTCTAATTTCAACAGCAAGTTCAAAAACATTCATTTAAAAGACTTATGTTGGGAAGCAGGGATACAACACTAAGTAGCAAAATTTAATGCGACAATGGAGGCAATTAGGACAAAGAATGCAGCAGCTTTCACGTATTTGTCAAACATTCGAAAAGAAAAATGGTCATTGGCTCATGATGGTGGATGGAGACGAGGGATAATGACAACGAACATGTCTGAGTGTACTAATGGTGTGTTGAAAGGGGTGCGACGTCTTCCAATAACTGCAATAGTGGAGATGACCTTACAGCGTTGCGTACACTATTTCATTCAACGGCAAGCGCGAAGTGATAAGATGTTGGAAAAAAATCAACCATGGACCGACTATGCATACTCTAAATTTGATATTTGGTCAAAAAAGTCAATTGAACATCGAGTAGTAAAATTTGACCAAAGGGATAAAACAGCATCCGTCGCGACAGGAGGAAGACCGGGTCGTCAACATCACGTTCAAGCTGTGAACATTTCTACGCGTGAATACACATGTGGTAAATTCACAATTTTTGGAATTCCTTGTTTACATGTTATATGTGCAGCGAAATAGTTTGGTTTGAATCCCGCACAGCTTGTACAATCATGGTTTACATTGAGCGAATACGTGAACACATACGATGGAAGATTCTACCCTATTCATGATGAACAATATTAGGATGAACCTACATTCCAATTACAACACAATGGTGTTCGTCGATAAAGGAGGCAGGCTGGTAGAGATCGCACGACACGCATAAGATAAAGATGTGCACCTTTAATCTGAGAAGATGTGGGCGTAAAACCCAACCAAGTAGCGCATCGCTGTTGTAAGGTATGTTTGTTGTTGGCGGTATCTACACCAGTGATTGGAATGCCATCAATATTCAACCCCCAAATAAGGGCAACGTCCTGCAGGGTGATAGTTGTCTCGCTAACGGTAAGGTGAAATGTGTGTGTCTCACGACGCCATCTCTCAACAATAGCTGTAAGCAAATGATTATCATAATATTTAATAGGACCACACTGAATGACACCATAAAAGCCCATGCGTGCAAGACATAGGCGGATACGGAGGTGAATCCCAGCATTAAGCAATCTCCAAAGACATTTGTCAGATCGACGTGGCGGAATTAGTGCATCCATGTTCTCAGTGTTGATACTATTTGATATGTGTCTACCCCGCAAATATAACACATTATACGTATTTTCAGCCATCTTGCAAACCAAAAGATCATTAGTTAACAAATATTATATTTTTAATCAACAAAATTTAACTACATTTTTTAAATTAAACGAAATTTATTTGAAATTTCAGGCTCAAAAAAATAAAACGTATTTGTTGATTACAAATTTGTAACAAGAATAATTACTGTGGATTAAATAATTTCTTTTAAAAAACAATAATACTTCATAATACGTAACATTTAATTATAATAAATACATCCGTAGTAATATACTTATAATAAATACATTATTAATAAGAATAAGGACAATTCTATCCCAATCCGAGAGATTTACTACATGTTATTAAATAATATATACGTGTCATTTTTTTATAAATTTACTATTAATTTTAGTAAATTTTTAGCTAATTACTGCCACTAATATTAATTTTTGCCACTAGAGCATTTTTTCTTAAAATATAGAACTCATTAAAATAAATCAAAAAATATATATAAAACAAATCGAGAATAAGTTTAAAAATTTCACGTAATTTTAACTTACGTAATTTATAACAAAATTAATATTATAATTATAGATATAATATACATAAAATTTCACGGAAATATAAAATCCGTAATTTATACACATATTCTAATTCCAATAATACAATTAAATATAATTCACGTAAATAATTATTAATAATAATAATTAACAATTCACGTAAAATTATTCTAATTCACGTAAATAATTCACGTAAATAATTATTAATAATAATAATAATTCTAATTAACGTAAATAATTATTAAAAATAATTAACAATTAAATACTTAACCATTAAATATAATTAACAAATAAATAATTAACATTTAAATATTATTAACAATTCACGTAAATAATTAGTCCAATAATACTTAAAATTCACGTAAAAAAAATATTTTAAAAACAATTATTGTGATTATTGTAATATTATATCACGTAATATAATTATTGTAATTAAATTTCACGTAAATTAAATTTAATTATTGTAATTAATGTGATTATTGTATATATAAGATTATATGACGTAAATATAATTATTGTCATAAAATTAAGTTTAATCGTTAATTATTGTAGATATAATATATATCACATAAATTAAATATAATTATTATAATTATTGTAATTATTAGATATAAGATTATATCACGTAAATATAATTATCGTAACTAAATTAAGTGTAGTTATTATTATTCCAAAATTTCTAAATCACAGTATTATAATTGCAATAATACAATTAATATTATACTTATGGATATTACTTAAAACTGATATAACGATCGAACAATAATAAATATTATTAACAACAAAAAATATCGTTACCTCTAATTATTCTGAAAAATGTCGAAGACTTACGTTAATAAATGGAAAAGTTGATGATCGGTATTCGAAACAAAGAATTGCTCCTGCGGCTTGCTCGACTTCGATGTGAAATGAGGAGGAAGGCACCGCATTTAAATACTGGAAGTAGTCACGGGAATTAAAAGTCAAGGGGCAGGTCATGGATTGAATCCGTGACCTTCTGCAACGGATTCAGACTGCAGTTAATATTAGCGACGGTTTTTTCGTCGCCAATAGCGACGGTTTTGCACAAACAGTCGCCGATCTCCTTTTTTTTTTAAAAAAAATAATAAAAAAATTAAAGTCCGGAGACACGGATTGGACACACGGATTCTATAATCCGTGCCACCCCCACTTTCTTTTTCTTTTTTTTTTTCAAAAAAAAATAAAAAATCTGAATCCGAGACAGTAAGTCTCGGATTGTACTACTTTTACAAATTCTCCAAACTTGTCATATTTTTACAATGCTTTAATTAATTTATAATATTTTTTAAAAAAAACCCATATGCTTGGTGAAGTGGCGTAATCCACTTTAAAAAAAAATATAGATATATTTTGCACTGAAACTACAGATGGGCCGTCGATATGGGCTTTTGTGAAACCACATAGGCCCATCTATCAGTAAGTGCACGTGACTCGGCACGAGATCTCATCTCAAGTGAAATCCAGCTCATTGTTAGATTCCAAGCGCCGCAAGTGAACAGTAGCTACGAGAAAACCCTTTTAGGAAGCTGCTGCTTCATTTCTAGTCGATTTCGCTTCTCTGCTAGAATTCATCACTTCTCTTCGTTTGTTCGGTCTGATTTTTGGATCTGTGAACTTCGGAGCTATGGACACTCGCAAGAGAGGAAGAGGTGAATTCGGTCTTAATGGGAATGCCGGTTTTAAGAGATCCAAGCCAGGTTTAAAACTTTAAGCTATTTTGTGCTCTTTGATACTTTTTTTTTTTGTATTTGTGTTATATATTTTTGTGCTTGAGTATTGTCTTCTGTCGTAGGCGTTGTTCAATTTTCATGTGTTGTTGTTATTATTATTATTATTATTATTATTTTTTGTTTAATTGGTTTTTCATGGGTAAATTTGTGGATCTTTAGTAGTATTTTTTACATGCGGTGATTAAAATTATTAGTTAACTCGTTTTAATTACTATTCATCCTGAAATACTTCAGTTATTAGAAAACTGTTTGTCAATCCATCTGTGTATACTGAACAATCACTTGTGAACGTAGCACGACCAGATTTCTCTGTTTCTTGTGTTCTTTGAAAGGAGCGATACTTTTTTCCTCTTTACTTTTTGAACAATTTGTCACGATGAAATATTCATGTAATTCATATTGAGCATATAAATTTTTTTTCTGCCTTGTAAATACCATACTTTATACCTTATTAATGAAAAATGTGTTGAGGTTTTCTTAAAACTAATTATGCTGTTATTAAGCAAATGATGGTACTTTTCATGCCTTCATGGGTATTCCCCCACACATTTACATGTTTACACGCATACATGAGCAATATCAAAAATCTAAGAAAATTCTAACTCAGAAAGAGAAATTAATGTTTTGTAACAGAATTGGACTCTTTGTCAAGTGGTATAGGAAGCAAATCGAAGCCATGCACCAAGTTTTTCAGGTTATAATCTCAACCCACTTAATATAAAAATTGAATTTAAATGTTTTTCCACTTTGCGCAAGTGGTAATTACAATTTATGTTTCTATTCTGCATTCATTAAAATTTTCCTAGGTTGGTACTTAAAAGGGTTTCGCGTATAGCTCTACAACGCAAGTTATATAAGTGGCAGTATGTCACAATTTTTTAACTATCCATCTCTTTTTGGGTGCCGGACTTTTTATTATACCTTTGTGGTAACATTGTTGTTCCCAACTTTGATGCTTTTGGAGAGGGAACATCATTTCCTAACATATCATGAACATTTGATGTCAATATAAGCAGCAGTGTTTGTATATTTTACCATTTTGGTATCAATATATTGATTTTGGAATGCTTCTATATTTTCATGGTCAGAAAATCTCTAGAAGCATTCCACAAGTCAAATTAGCTGGATCTAGAGTTTGAATAAGGATACTACCTCTCACACAGAATTTGAATAAAGATACTACCTTTTACATATTGGTGTTCAGCTTTTATTCTCGACAAAATTATATCAGCTTATGGTGTTTTTACAGTCTGTTTTTAGAATTTTCCAAGGTTCTAAAATTTCCTAGACACTAGTTGGACGCCTAACGCCTTGGCCTCCTAGGCGGAGACTAGGCGCCGCTACGCGGATTCCATGCTATCAACATAATAAGCTGAAGTTTGGTGTGTTAGGACAAGGCAACAAATCATATTTTTTGTTGAACTTTGGTTTATGACCTATACAAAACTTTTCATTTTTTTATTTAGGCTATAAATTTAAATTAAAAGCCTAATTTTTTTTAAAAAAATCCCAAAAAAAGCCAAAAAATTAAAATAACAATTTTCAGCAGCCTAGGTCTGCCTAAGTTCTCCTAGCCGCCTAGGTTGGCTGACTAGCACTTCTTCGGTGCGGTCGGTCCGCGCCTAGCGCCTAGGCGGCCGTCTAGGCCGATTTTTGGAACACATGAATTTTCCCCATTGATTTGTCTTTGACCCTACTCCGACTGGTCTGGGTGTAATTTGTTTATTTTTGTGTGATTGAGAAGTTTGTGGAGGCTTAGAAACAACTATTGGGTTCTTTTAGTTTCCTTGGACGAAAGGAAGATAAGATAAAAACTGGAATTATTACTGCTATTGTTACTACAACGATTATTTTGCTTCCGCATCCAGTCAATTCCTTGTTTGTGATTGTATCTTTACTGCTCAAACTAACCATGACCTTTCCTTGAATACCACATGCTTGCAATGTTATCTATTAGTAATAGGCAGATTTTAGTAGTATGAAGGTGAACATTATGTAATTAGGCTTCGCTCTTATGCCTGTTGGCAGAAGTAGCAGCATAAAACCTTTGTGATTATCCTGCTCCATTTGCCCTTCAAGAGAACATCTCTAATTTTTTTTTATATGTGGAGGTTGTTCGTTTCATTCATGATTTTTAAATAATGAGTGTGTAGGTGCCATATATAACAGAGAACTAAGAAGTAAGAGCCATCCTATCCGTGCCTGGGGGATGCATATGAAATTAAATATTAAAGGAAAAAAGGGCTTTTAAGGGGATTAGGATCTCAAGTTTGTCTCTGGTAGGTGATAACTGACAACCTTAGTGCCTCTTTTGAATTTGAGTTTTCATTATTCTTATGACTTAGGATTTAAATTTGGCACCCACTTTTTGTTGTCTTTGTGATGCATTAGCTGCTGAAGTATGCAAAGGAGAATTCCTGTTTATTTATTTATTTTTTCCATTTTTTGCAACTTTACCTTGTTAACCACTATGGAATATGGTTAAATGGTATTATGGTCAAAACCCCACTGAAAAAATTAAAATTAAATAAATAAAGGACGGGAATTTCACTTCCTGTATGGATGCTTTAGCCCCATTCTTTTTTACTTCTCACAAATCTTTGAACAAATTCTTACACAGAAAATGTCGTATCTGTTGCCGGTAGCTTATAACCCATTTGAAATCAAGATCCCAAGAGGTCTTGCGTTCGAGCTAATTATAACAAACCCCCTTCCCCCTAGCTCAAAATAAGATCGTGTCTCTCATATATTGCAATCCTCCTTTAATCATTTGGAAGGACTTTTTGGTTACATAGATGAAATAAATCTGATTATGGAAGATTTTTTTCTATTATGCAGTTCTTCTGGTTGTCCCTTTGGTGATAACTGCCACTTCCTCCACTATTTTCCCGGTGGCTATAAAGCTGTTTCCCAGATGATGAACTTGGTTCCTCCAGTCAACAGAACAGTGGCAGGACCACCGGCTATTCTGAATGGTTCTGCTCCCGCAGGTGTTAAAACCAAAATATGCAACAGATTCAACTCCGCAGAAGGTTGCAAATTTGGTGACAAATGCAACTTCGCTCATGGAGAATGGGAGCTCGGAAAACCTATTATGCCATCTCATGAGGATCCTCGTGCTGTTGGAGCTGTTTCTGGTCGTTTTAATGCCCCAATGGAGCCACCAGTGCCAGGACCTGCAGCCAGCTTTGGTGTGTCAGCCACTGCCAAGATCAGTGTAGACGCTTCCCTAGTTGGTGCCATCATTGGGAAAGGTGGGGTGAATTCCAAGCAGATTTGCAGGCAAACGGGAGCCAAGTTAGCTATTCGAGATCATGAAGCAAATCCAAATCTCAGAAACATCGAGCTGGAGGGTACATTTGAACAAATTCAGCAAGCCAGTACAATGGTGAGGGAGATAATTGTTACCGTTAGTTCGGGAAATGGCTCGGTGAAAGCAATTGGAGCTCCTGGAGGAGGCCCTCCTACACCAGGAAGCAACTATAAAACCAAGCTTTGCGAGAACTTTTCCAAAGGGTCTTGTACGTTCGGGGATAGGTGCCACTTCGCACACGGGGCTGCTGAGCTACGTAAAACAGGGCTATGAGTAAATGGTCTTTCACATGCTTCAAACAAATGCAATTGGGTTTTCCGTACGCAGTGCTGCTGCAGACCCCTAGAAAATGCCATCTGAGTTCATGTATAAATATCATAAATGGATATTTAATGTTGATTGTTTGCTATATTGTCTTGGATGCGAGCCTGTAGAATGCTTTGTTTACTTATTTTGCCTGAAGTATTTTCCATATCGTGATTTTTTCTGGTTTTAATGGGATCGTGGCTATTATGAAGTCATCATCAACAAGAACGTTTAGAAGATTGGTAAGTGCAACGGATGACTGAATTTATCTGACACGAATCCTTGCAGGAGTTGGATGTGGTCAGGTCCATAAACAGATATACCATACTCTCTCCTATAAATACTAAATATGCTTCACTTAAAATGGTTTCGTTACATTACATAAACCCCGAGTGCATAAATAGAAACAAAGAATCAAAAAGGTCGATCTGGAGCAGTAGCCTGTGTGCGTTATCATAAGTGGTTATTTACTTGCAATCACCCCTCGTACCGTACAAATAATTGCCATATAAATAATATAATACAGACATACGTGATATAAGCCTAGATTTATTTTACATGGTAACAGGCGTCTCTTCGTTTTGTTTAAATCTTCATTAACAACTAAACTCACCACCGGTGCCATATCTTTTGTTAGTAGCGGCACGCACATGCGTGGTAGCCGGGCGTCCAGTGCCCGTGGTGGTGCGGATTTGATGAGACTTGACAGTGCCCTCGGTTATGTTTTGTCTGGTCCAACACGATATATGAACATGATCGACCAAAAGTCAAAACCAGCATAACAGTAACTTATAAGAACAAGACTAAGCATAAGACTAATCATAGAAGATTTGGTTATGTTGAACCGGATAGTTCTAAGTCTAATCGGACATGGCTAAAATACATACAAGGTAAAGCTGGTCATGGTTATCATGCCAAGTTGAATTGGTCTCTCTGAAGTCAAGTCCAGTCGGACATTTCTATTTGAAGGGAAAACCTAGCCGGTACTTTAATTGCGAGCCGGTTCAAAAAAAAAAAAAACTGAACGAGAAGGATAAAAGGAATAAAGAACAATATATTAGATAGAAAACACATCACACAACCATACATGTTTATGCAAAACCTTGCACTCTTTTGGATACACACACTAATAAACCAGTTAAGTTAATCCAAATGTTAGTTTCGAAAGGGTTAATCCGATCATGACCAAAATATATTTAGGTACCACATGGTTTATTTGAATGATTGTAGACATCATAGAAAAAGCTTGTCAGGAATCCATTTGGTATCTGGACAATAGTTTTTCCAAAAACATAACTGGAAATTTCAAGCTACTCTCAAAAGTAATTGATTGCAAAGAACCAAAAATCACCTTTGGATATGATCTAAGGACAAGGCTGTGACTAAGGGTAGTATTAACCACGGAAAAGTACCCATTAAAGATGTACTGTTAGTTGAAATATGTGATTTAACTTGATCAGTATTAGCCAACAATGTGACAATGGATATTCTGTTGAATTCAACAAGTACACCTGCATTGTCAAATCTGCTAATGATGATATCATGCTAAAAGGATTAAGAGAACAAAATAATTATAAAGTTAGCTGGAATGATGATCACCTTGTTGCTCTTAGTTTTTATATTGCTATACATGGTAATAAAAATTGGTTATGACATAAGAGATTTTAAATCACCTAAACTTCATGCAACGTCTACTACTAAATTTTTTTTTGTAAGCTATTTTCGAAAATTACAATCAACACATGCATTTTAAAAGATCATTTAGTACTAAAAGAAAATACCACAGTTAAATAATTTTAATCTTGTCAAATTCCTAGACTACTGTTTTAAAGAAACTCAAATGTAACATCCAATATCCTGCTAAATCATCAACATAGTAAAAGATGAAAATGTATAAAAATAATAATGTTTCAATCCTGACTCATAAACATATAAGGCAGAAAACGTATAGTCCTTGGGTTAACGTGCACACACCCAGCTCCGCATACTCAGTCTTCGGTGCTTCCAGTCTCCACATCATCATGCTCACCTGCATCATTCACACCTAGTGAGTCTAAAGACTCAACATACCTGAACCACGATAGTAAGTACATATACATAACATGCAACAGTGAAACGTACTGTAATTAAAATACATTTCATGATCTTAAAAGCATGAACTTAAACATAACATGTCAAAACATAAACGTATCCATAACATATCATATCATATCCACATATACGTGTTCATTTCTTTTTATTGAATTCAGTTAATTAGTTGTGACTTTCGTATCAGCTCTAATTCGATGGATCCATCTACGTATAACCGCGTTACCCGCGGCGGGGACATCAACGATAGTTTTACCCGTCCACTGAGCCTTGGCCTTACATGTTCATGTTCGCGTTCGCGTTCGCGTTCGTGTTCGTATTAGTCACAACCAACTCTCTTCCTTCAAAACATGTTATTGTATTCATCACTTATGAAAATCATGCATATACGTACAATTTCTTAAAACCAAGCATGCATCGTTTTTTTTCCGTATTTTCATAAAAATTCATATTCATAATAAGCATAAACATTTTAAACATGCAACTTTGGTGATCAGGGCGCTGCTAGGACTTCTAACTCGACCCAGGTGCAAAATGACTCCTGAAAACACTAATTGACCAATTTACCTCTGGACCTAAAAATTTCGACCCGAAGTCAACCGGACTTAATAAAACACCTCAAAACATATTTAAAACCATTTTTTAGATGTAAACTCGAGCTCATGCAAGACCTTCTATAATTCGTCTTAAAACTTGGACCGGGGGTCCCGATTTTAACCCGAAACTCAACCAAAACTTTCCAAACTTAAACCACGTCTTGAACCTAAGACCCTCGAAAATGACCGAACAACGGTTAAAAAAATTCTGCGCAACATATCCGAACCCTAGTTGCCTCTCTTGACCACCCTATTCGATCCTAGGCCCGAACCAGCATGTCCAGACCTTAGCCAGCAACCGTCGGACCATGACTAGACCCACGTGCACCTGATTGGACTACCCGCAACGAGCCATGAACGCAAGAATGCACCATCGCCTGATCATGCTTCCCACGCGACTACACGCCTAATCGCCACGGCTTGCCCCTAACCCTTCGAACCAGCCTAGAACCGACCTCCCAGGACCCTGACTCAGATTCTCCATTGTCTGAACCACGGCTTGGAGTAGGCCTGCACACAGCCACCTTGACCCATCCCTCGATCGAACCCCCTCCTAGCCCAAAACATAAGATCCGATCGCAACTCTCACATAACCCATTCCCGGTTTGTTTCTCATGACTATGCACCTTCAACTAGACATGTTTGAGCCTTCTACCCATCGGTCCTGACAGCCCCTTGCAACAAGAGTAAAAAACGTGAGAATCAATTAATAAAAATCGATTTTCTCCATGAACATGCATTCGAAACTCACATAAAACATTAGAACTGCAATAAATCATGCACAATCAATCAAAAACTCATATTATGGTGTGAAAGACGATAAAATGGAGGTATCGAGCATGCTTTTGCGTATTTACGTTCGAAACCTGGATACAATCGTGTAGAACGGGCACCGAAGGGACGAGGAAGAGTTCCTATGAATTATTTTTGAGAAAACTGAGCACAATGGCTGCTGAAATGCCACGAGATGCTGCTGCTGGGACTTGGGAGGGACGACTGAATGCAATGAGTGAGGGGATTAGGGTTTTGGGGTAGTGTTTGTTATAATAAGATTATATGATGGGCTCTTAATTAAAAATAATTAGGAGGAGCAGGAGTTAGGGCCAATATAACTTAAAGTAGTCCCATTAAGCCCAAAAACACCCCCCAAAATATTTCGTTTAATTATGTTTTTTAAAATATTGTCTGATCCCTCAAAAAACTCTCCGTTTTGCTAAAAATTGCTATCAGTTTAAAATATAAATACCCATCTAAGGTCCATTTTTGAAAAATCATACATATATACATCATATATTAAATAATTAAAAATAATTATTTAATAAAAATATTTTTCCTTAACTGTCTCTGGTCTGCGTTCCTCGTTCGAGCGAGAAATACTGCTAAAAGCCATAATAAATGAAATCTTAACAACCATGAAATAAAACACCTATCCATGCCATGATCATGCATTTAATGCATTAAAAATAATTAAGCCCATATTTTAGCAAAACTCTAGATTGCATGCACTCAGGTTACGTAGTTCAAATTTCCTAAACCTTACACTTCAAGTATATTTCCAGTTTGAGTAAGCAAGAGTTGGTTTCTGGATTGTCTAAAATTGATTTTTACCAAAGATAAGATCATACCACATGCCATCTTAGTAAGCAAATGAGATCGACTTTTAAAAATATAGGGTATAATATTTCAACCAAATGCTTGGATTTACTGCACATGGATCTTTTTTAGTCCTACACTAGTGAAGATCTTAGGAAGAGTGAGATATACTATAGCGATTGTAGATAATTATTTCAGGCTTTCTTGGGTAATATCATTGCATTCAAAAGATCATACAAGTGTTTAGTTGATTAATATTTTAAAACATCTTCAAAATAAGATAGAATAAGTAGTTATAGGGATACTGAATTTACAAACAAAACTCTTTCATATTATCTAGATGGCCAATGAATCAAGCATGCGTTCGCTGTTGTTAAGTCACCACAACAAAATCTTATTGTTGAGAGAAAAAACTGCAACTTGAAGGAAACATCTAGAACAATGATAACTGATTTTATATATCTTCAAGATTTTGAGCAGAAGCAGTTAATATAGTTTGTTACACTCAGAACAAATCAATGAAAGTAAAAAATATAATATGATTCCGTATGAGACCTGGAATAGCAGAACATTTGATATATCTTACTTTAAATATTTTGCTACAAGTGTTTCATTCATAACAATGGTAAAACACATCTAACCGCGTTTGATGCTAAATCCGATGCTGGTGTGTTCTTATGATATTCATATGTTAGCAAAGCTTATAGATTTTACAATTACAGAACTATGTCTGTTGAAGAATACGTGCATGTTGTATTTCATGAATTTTCTATATGTCAAGGTGGTGAAATTAGCAACATATATGATTTAAGTAATAGAACAATGATGATGAAATAGACTTGAGAAGAATAGATAGAGTTGCTCATGAGATAAGTCCATTCGGAATTGAAGAAACTTCAGTCAATCAAGCTGAAAATGAAGTTGAGCCGATGAGTGACCACCAGCCAGCGACACCTCAAGAATAAGATGCCACAAACACTACTGAGGATCAAGATGCTCAACATCTCCCAATCCCTTTGGATCTAATCACTGGTGGAATAAGAATCATCAACTCGAGCTCGTCATTGGTAATCCAACCGCACTTCTTAGAATTGGAGGACAAATGATAGATGAATTCATGCATGCTGTACTTTTATCTCAACTTGAACCTAAGAATATATTTTAAGCCTTAGGAGACTTAAATTGGATAGATGTCATGCAAGATGAACTTAATCAATTTGAGAAAAATAAAGTTTGACACCTTGTTCACAAACATTCTAATCAACATATAATTGGAACTAGATGGATGTTTAGAAAAAAAAAACTAGATGAAAGTGGATCTATTATAAGAAATTAGGCTAGACTTGTGGCTCAAGACTATAGATAGGAAGAAGATATATATTTTGATTAATCATTTACTCATGTAGCCAGACTTGAGATCATAATAATATTTCTTGCATTTGCAGCTTATAAAGATTTTAAAGTATATCAAATGGATGTTAAATTAACATTTCTTAATATATATTAAATGAAGAAATGTATGTTGAACAATCGCTTGAATTTGTTAATCACTTTCATTCTGTTTATGTGCTCAAAATTGTAATGCTTTACATAAACTAAAGTAAATTTCTCGAGCTTGATATGATGCTCTGTATAAATTATTGCTTGATCATGAATTTTTTTTATTGAAAGTGTAGTTAAAACCCTATTTAAGTTCACTAAAGGTGAACATTTTTTACTGGTATAAATATATGTTGATGATATCATATTCGATTCCACTAACCCCAAACTATGTGACAAATTCTACAAGTTGATGCAAAATAAGTTTTAAATGACCATGATGAGATAAATGACTTTATTTCTCGGAGTGCAAGTCAAGTAGCTAGACAATGATATCTTCATCAATCAGAACAAGTATACCAAAGAATTACTTAAGACGTTTGGCATGGAGAGTCGTGGTGTTTCCTCAGCCCCTATGAGCTAATCAATAAAACTATACAAAGATGAAGGGAGAATCTCGGTGGACATAACCATGTATAGATGTTTGATTGGGTCATTGCTATAACTAACTGTTAGCCGGCCAGACATGATGTTTGCTATCTGCATGTGTGCAAGATTTAAAGCAAACCCTAAGGAATTATATTATAGCTAAATATATTTTAAAATATCTTAAGGGTATTTCTTGTGTAGGTATTTGGTATCCCAAATACTATAGTTTTAATCTAATTGTCTAGCTAGAAACATATTAATCCATATAAATAGCATTTGGACCTTGAAACAGCTCGATATTGTTTGTTATCACAAAATATTATGATATTTTCAAACTAACACATATTTTTAAATACAAATTACAATTCACTTATATTAATTGTAACTTAAATAATAATAGTACTAAAAATATTAAATAATATATTTATTATATGAATAATAGCCAAAATTGAGGTATTATAATAACAACAATAACTTTTATTAACATTAATAAAATGTAGATGATGGATACTAGTAATAATGATGTAGTATAATACTAGTTAATCATAATTAATGATGGTTGGAATAATATCATATTTAAAAATAATTATAACATTGACAATACTGAAAATACATACATTCATGATAATTGTAATAAAAAAATATGAACAATAATTTTAATATTATAATAACAAATAATACAATGATATTTATAGATATCATGAAAAGTAGTAAAATTCTATTAGGATTTTTCCTAATAGTTTAACCATGTCAAATATCTGATGTTTATCTTTCCAATTTTTGAATAGATATCATAAGATTAGATAAGACATTATTCATTCAACGGTTTCTAAACTCTTTTAGAATTCTCAATGGACATTTTGACTTAAGTAGAAAATCTAATAATCCATGTTTGACTGAGAAACTTCAAGTTTATTAATAAAAAAAATCCATGATTGTGATATCATTATAATATCAATTAACGATCAGACATCGCCAATGTGATAACGATACAAACTTGTTAATATGATGGAAAATAAAAATTTTGAACATCAAAATTTCAATTGATTTATTTTTACCTATTTTGGAACGCATTCCCAAATTTTAGGCAGTTGAAATCTCATCACGATTTAGTAGTTGTGCTAAATTTCACAACTTTCAAATATAAAATCCACTTATAAACACCTTTATAAGCCATATGTTTGATCTCAATCAGATTAAATAATCAAATTCAACTCCTTGAATTTGCCTATCTCAATGAAAACACAAAAATCAAAAATTGTGTGACACTCAATGGTTCATAAATAAAACTAGCCATGAGTTCAGAGCTCATGTGATTCGAGATAATATCCCAATTTTGTAAGAATAAAATTGGATATCGGGGCAATGCCATTTAACTCAGCCGAGATAAAAGGACAATCCGCTGATAAACTCAGTCATGAAATTAAATGGTTATGTTGGACTTCGATTTTGCTCCATTCAATTTTAATCCCTTCAAATTTATGTGGAATTCAAGGCTCAATTTTTCATCGTACATCCATCTTTCTAAAAACTTTTGCACAATTTGTCGCTATCTCATATCTTTTTTTTAAAAATCTATTTATTTCATTATTATGCACTTATTTAAATTTCATCCTCGACCCATTAGATTTAAGTTAATTGAATTGTATAAATTCCAACAAAACAATGAATTGTACAAATTCAATACACCAGCAACATATTTTTTAACATGAAATACGGATTATGGATATGTGTATTTATCAAATTAATTTGAAATCATCGATAAAAATTTTAAAAAAAACAGTTTTTTTTAAAGGGAAAGACTCTTTCTCTCTCTCTTTTTTTTTTAAAAAAAATATTTTGAACAAAAAATCAATATCATTTAACAAGACATGAATTACAAAGATTTCCAGAAACATGGAATGATTGTAAACTTCTTCTTGCAAACTCTTGAGCCACTTGATTAGTCTGTCTCGGACAATGAATTACTGAATCTCTAGGAGTCCTTGAACAAAGGCTGTGAATGTGTTCAGCGATTCAGGGAAAAAAGGGGCATGAATTGTGGTGAGTGCGTCTGTTTCGATTATCCATTGAGACCAGCCAGGATTTATGGCCATAGGAATGCCTTCCTTGACTGCTTATCAATGGGGTGAGAATTTGCCATGCAAAATCCTTCTTTCAGCAAAAATACTTAGATTTTTTCATTAACTTGTTCAATTTAGATTTTTTGTTCCACTAAGTTTTCAAAATTTAGTTTTGTCACAATAACTTTTAATTTTCGATTATTTTGGTTCAATCATTGATGTGATATCGGAAATAATGACGTAGCTTCGAAAATTAGTGACTTGACTGATGTCACACGTCAACAATCGCAAAATAAAAGTTAAGATTCTAAAACAGAACTTTGAAAACATTATGGAACAAAACCCAAAATTTAAACCAAAAAAAAATTGCAATTTAAGTTTTATAACTTGACCTATTTATTGTTTTAGTCATGCAACTTGTCAATGTTTGATTTTCATTCAGTGAGTTGAATTTTTTTTGTTTGGTCTTTTTTCACCATAAACTACTAAATCTATTAAAATACTTATTTAGAACCGATACTCTTCTACAAAGATCATATAACAAGAATAAAGTATATATTATACACAATAAAATCTATATAAACAAAAATAAAAGAAAACGACAAGTTTTTTATCTTTCATTTTGAAATATTGTGTGTCGTTTTACTTTATTTTTCCACTTTGTTTTTATTTATATTTATTTTGATGTGTGTAATATGATTTTATTATCACTAAAAAAAGAGATATATAAGTGAACATCGATGTCATGTAAACAATATTAGAAAAAATTAGTGACTTTTAACTAAGAAATAATCAAAAGCATAAAAAATATTGGTAAATCATTACAATTTTCCAAAAAATAAAAAAAATCATTTCCTGCGGTAAATGCCAAAGTTTCAGTTCATACCTGTGCGTGTGAAGACATAAGCCAGCCCACAACCTCGCAGCATTGCGACGATCCGACATCATTTCTTGGTCTCCTGGTACCTTTTCGATGTTTCTGTGTTTCAGCCGCACATTCATCTGCTTGTGTTTTATGTAAGTGGAATAAGGACTTTGATTTTCTTCATAAGCTCTCAACTCGCCTGAATAGTAATTTACTGATTATTGGTAGAGATAGTGTCAAATTATTTTCGCTTACACACGTTCGAATGTATGTATTTATAAGAGTGTTTATCTCGTAGAGAAATCTCGGAAATTAGACCAGAGATGCCCATATGCGTTCGTTGAAATGCTTACATCATGGTTCCCACAAAAATAACATAATTCACAAAAAAAAAAAAAAAAACTGAACTTGTTACTTAATTATCTTATTCACCCTGTTTAATCTTGCAGTAGAATATAATGTGCTCATTTTTATTCATCTGCTGCTTAACATTCTTCTGCTGGTGACTCCCTAAAGTTTTATCAACTATACAGTCATGATCAAGCTAAGTCACTATCGATCTAGACGTTGCATGGAAGGATTTGTAATGATCAGAATGTATAGTTCAACAGAAGTGAAGCAAGATTCAGCTGTTATAACATAGATGATCTGCAAAATTATTTTGTCCTGCTCCAAATCAGAGCTTGATACTTCACTCGACCAGAGGGGCATCCGTGTTTTCAGAAGATATTGTTGAAAAGGTCCTTGAAAAGTTTGGAACTGCTGGCATGCTGGCTCATCATTTCTTTTTGCGGGCTGGCAAGCAACGAAATCACAATCATAGTGTTAGAGCTTACCATACCATGATAGAGTCTTTGGCAAAAATAAGGAAGTATGAGATAGTGTGGGATCTTATAAACTGCATGAACAGCAAGGGAATGCTGAATATTGAAACCTTTTGTATTATTATGAGGGAGTATGCAAGGGCCCAAAAAGTGGATGAGGCTATATATACATTTAACATAATTAAGAAGTATAATGTGCCTCCAAATTTGGCTGCATTTAATGGTTTGCTGAGTGCTTTGGGCAAGTCGAAGAATGTTAGGAAGGCTCAGGAGATTTTTGATGGCATGAAAAATCAATTGGTTCCTGACTCAAAAACTTACACCATTTTGCTTGAAGGGTGGGGGAGGGCTCCAAATTTGCCCAAAGCTAGGGAAATTTTCATGGAAATGGTTGATGCTCATTGTTCTCCGGATATTGTGACCTACGAAATCATGTTTGACATTCTTTGCAAGGCAGGAAGGACAGATGAAGCAATTCAAGTTATTAAGGAGATGGAATTTGGTGGTTGTCAGCCGACATCTTTTATTTGTAGTGGTTTGGTCCATACATACAGGATTGAAAATAGATTTGAGGATGCCATAAATATATTTTTCCACATGGAAAAAAATGGAGTTAAACCTGACGTTGCAGTGTATAATGCCTTAGTGCTTTTTGTATAGCAAATAAATTCCAGAATGCCTTAAGGTTGTGGCTGAGATGGATGATAAGGGGGTGAGGCCTAATTCATTGACTTGCAATATTCTCATGCATAATTTGATTGATCGCGCGGAATCTGATCAGGCTATTAAGGTGTTCTGTAAGTTGTCCAAAATCTTTGAACCAGATGCCGACACTTACACTATGATGATTAAGATGTTTTGTGAAAGGGAAGAATTTGAGATTGCTCTGAAGGTGTGGAGGTATATGAAAAACTAGCAGTTTGCTCCAAGAATGCACACATTTTCTGCACTAGTTAATGGCTTAATCAGCAAGGTCGATGTCTCTAGAGCATGTGTTTTAATGGAAGAAATGATAGAAAGAGGACTCTGACCTGGTAGGCATACATTTGGGAAGCTGAGACAACTACTTCTGAAAGAAGGGAGAAACGAGGTACTTGAATTTCTGCACAAAAAGATGAATCTTTTGGTTACTTGAACCATTTCCTGTCTCATGCACTTTAGACATTACCTTGCCCCACTCAGGTTGCCTTTCCATAGCAGCTAGTGCTGTAACTAGCCCCAAGGTCACCTACACATTCGCCTTAACCTCGATTTAGTAACAAATAATAGCTTTTAGGCTTGCACCAACGAAAAACTCACATAATAAAAGCATTCCTTTGGACTTTTCTTCTTGGACACGACAACTCGAATATCAGCTGAAGTCTTGCAAAAACACAGTGGCGATTTCAGATACCTTAAATTCAAGCTGAGCTTCACGTTTGATTTTCGACATCTGCTTTGTGACTCCATTGTTGATGTTACCCTAAACTCACAGTCTTTGTAAAGCTCTGATAAAGAAGAACTTGATGTTACAAAAATTTATTTAACAAGGGGATGACATTTTCGTCAAGTCATATGCAAAGAAACTGAAAAAGGATAAATAATTGCATCTGTCACGCCTGGACTCACAACATCTGTTAGAGTGGTAATGTGTACAAAAAAGTTTTGAAATCGCAAGGACACATTAGCCTATTTATTTTAAATAAGGGTTTTAGACAAATAGAATTTTCACAGGGGTCCGAATGCTATTATCTCAATTTTTGGATAGTGGTTGCATACATTATTTGAGATGTTACTTACACAATGTTTGGTATGAATGGACACACACACACCCCACACACGACCAGGAACCTGCACCGCTACTGATAAGTGCGCACTGAATAAACCCTCGAACTAAACACATTAGCCTGCAAAATACGCCATTTGATTATGTATCTTTATCAAATAGTTGAGTTAAGTTTTACGAAAGATTAAAATAATAAATTATTAAATTATTCATATATTTCATTTATCATCATATCTTTCGACCAATCAATGTTGAACTTAACCCAAAAATTATTGTAATGATGGCATGAATATATATATTAGACAAATTTCCTCTTATATGTTTTTCCTCGTGTTATGAAATCTTGATTTATCTTAAATCTCATCATTAATTTATGGATGTGAACGGGTTTTAAAATGAACTCTAAATCTTTAGAATGTTAGTGATAATGTGTGATTCGATGCTAAGTAAGTTATATGTGATACTGTCCATGCATATTGGTCGAAGTTTTATCTTTTATGAATTTGCATGTATATCGATTCTCAAGATAGCTTGTGAAATCAAACCTTTTCTTGAAATCTATACGATTTATCGGTTAAAATATGTATATGATGATTCACTTATATTACATCTGTTTGTGTTTTCTGCTGGTAGTTCGTAATTTGAATTTTGAGCATTTGAGTGTTCAATGTTTACTATTGAATCGATCTCAAATGCCATTAGAAAGTAATCGTTTTTGTCTATGATTATGTATACTGTGTATGCAAGACTACGAGAACCAATGTCGCAGCATGCTATTAGGAAACCTGCATCCATTTGTCTCTTAAAGGTTTAGAATATTGGTATATAGGTCATTTTGAGGCAATGAGGGTCCTGTGCTACCAGAGATTTGAAATTGTATTTGTGAGGAAGGGATCGACCAATTTCCTGCCATGTTGTTTATTTCATTGAAGGTCATTTGGTATAATTGTGATCTACAGTTGAAAAGGCATGGGGAAAACTTATTTGATTTGTCTGTATATGTACATGTCCTAGTTAAACTTCTTTATCCCAGAGGCTTTTTATTCAGGAAAATCAGTATTGAGATTCAGGGGCATTATTAAATGGGCTTGCTGGGGAAAAACTCAGCATTGAAACTACTTTGTGCAATATTTTGCTACAACTGATTGAGATATGCCTTTATAGATTGATACTGCCTTGTCAAGTCTCGACATTTATGTAATGTATTGTTTGCAATATGATTCGATTCTAAACTTGTAACGTTACTAAGACTTAACACACTATGTGCTATCACCATCGAATATTTAGTGGCAATCTCGTGATCAATTTCAGTACTGTATTTTGATTTCATTTGCCATGACTTGACTTGAGTGCGACATTTATATTTACTAGTAGCAAAGCGTGGGTAAAGAATTTGAGTGCACTATGAATATTGGTCGTAAATTTGTAAATCAATGTAGATACATAAATTTTTCAATAACAAATGTTATTTCACAGTTTATTTATCATTTCAAACAACCATGAATATTTAATTTTTTTAATATTTTTCTTGTTTGATTTTTTAATCATTCAATATATTTTCTTCTTTTTAATTTTTTTTTTTTTGCTTCTTTGTTCGATTAAATTCAGCAATTACATCATCATATCCGATTTTCATGTTTTCATTGTCGGATTTGATGTTGATTATTATCTTAATTTATTTTCATTCATCATTGTATTATGTTGATGCTATTTAAAGAAACTATATATGAATCTTATGATTTTTCTATGTTTTAACTTTTTTATATTTGTGTTCATATTTCTCACCATTTATTATTTAATTTAGACATGATAAGATAAGATGGAGTTATATCCTCTGATGTTATATAATTGATTCGTCTGTTTCGAATTAATGGATGCTGTCAAAGGTTGTGGCGATGCAAATATTGAACCTCGAGATGTAATTCTGGAATTAAACTGACCAACCAAAAACAAAGAAATAACAAAATTCGAAGTTAAATAGACAAATGACAAAATAATCATATTAATATATAACGACAAACATAGATAGTGTGATACCAAAATATGAACATAAAGTATATCAAAAGATAAAAACAAGACATGTGAGTAATTTAGTAAATAAACATTGATATCGACAAAAAATTGCTTGGTTTTTTTATGTAACTAATGCATATTCTTCTTCTTATTATTCTTATAACGATGATATATTCAATTATGTTTTTTCATTGTATTATAATTTCATATGATGATTCAGGTAACTTGAATCATTTTTTTGTCAGTCAATACAGATTTCTCAACGTGATATTGTATTGTTTTTCTGTATTTTTTCCCAAACAATTAAAATTTCTATAACATGTGTTCAAATTGTTTTCCCTCGAGATTGGATATGTAAAATTGTTTAATTTATTTTAAATTATCAATATATTAAGTTGATATTATTTTAAAAAAAAAAATTATATGACTCTTATGATTTCTCTATGTTTAAAATTTTTTTAGATTTCAATTTAGAGTTTTTCTTTTNATTGATAGATTTTTTTAAATATCATTGATTCCATGAAAATGTTGAGAAAATGTTATGTATTTCAAAAAATAAAAAAATATTGTTATTTTTTTATTCTTAATTATCTTCATTCTTTCCTTTTTTCCTCTCGTTTTGTTTTGAAACATAATTGTAAATCAAAGTTTGTACCCATGAATAATTGAACTATGACGTCGAAGTGAATTTTTTCATTTCTTAAAAATAGAAACTATACAAGTAAGAAATTTAATTTATATTTTCGATTTGCCATATATATATGTGTTCATCTTCTCAACATTTATTATTTGTATTTAGACATGATAAGATTAAATTCTATCATCTAATTTTAAATTATATGACTCTTATGATTTCTCTATGTTTAATTTTTTTTTTCAAATTTCAAATCAGAGTTTTTATTTTTCATTCGANACAGGCGAATCAAGTATTCAAAATCAGATGATAGAAGTCCGTCTTATTATGGCTAAATACAAATAATAAAGGGTGAGAAAGATGAACACATATCTATATATCAAATCTAAAAGGTAAATTAATTTTTTTTACTTATATATTTTTTATTTTTAAAAAATGGCATTCACTTCGACATCATAATCTAATTATTAATGGGTATAAACTTTTATTTACAATCATGTTTGAAGAAAACAAAATGAGAGGAAAAAAAGGAAAGAATGAAGATAATAATCAAGAAATAACTATATTTTTATTTTTTCAAATACATAACATTGTCTCAATATTTTAATCAAATCAATTATATTTAAAAATCTATCAATTAGCAACTCAATATTTCACTCGAATCTAAAGGACAAAATTAGAGATTGAATTTCTGAACAAAAAAAAATACCCAAACTAAAATAACAAGACGACATTTAATGATAGATTTATTGTTGATGAGAAATATAACAAAATCTAATGCATATGAATGTAACTTCCTAATTCAATTTTTGTACGAAAAATTTAAATTTATCTTTATTAATATAAAAATCTATGTATCCAACAAATAAAAAGTATATGAATAAAAAACTAAAGAACTCACATTAATTATACATAGATCAATTAAAGCAATACACATTAGATTAACATTAATATGATTTCGTCCATTTTGATTGTTTTGTGAAATCAAAGTATATTAACCCATTTGGTTCAAAAAAAAACTCAACACCTTCACATGAGAATTAAAATAATAAAGAGATTAAACCTCGAGATTCGAGATGTAATTATGGAATTAAATCGTCCAACCAAAAATGAAAAAGAAAAAAATTCAAATTTTAATATCCGACAAATAGAAAAATTACAAAAGTACAATATAACAGTAAAAGTAATATGTGTAAGTGGATCACCTCATCATATTTCCATTGAAATAGGATCCAAACAAGAAAAAATATTTGTAATTCGTTAATTATTATTGGCATCTCAAAATGTTTGGGGTTAGAGAAATATAAAATATTCGTTACTATTTGATCAATCCCTCATTACATTACCTTTCAATAACTTTTAAATTTTTTTATTACGTTTTTCTTGACAAATAGAAAAATTACAAAAAGGACGATATAACAGTAAATGTAATATGTGTAAGTGGATTGACTCATCGTATTTTTATTGAAATAGAATCCAAACAAGAAAAAATATTTGTTATTAGTTGATTATTAGCTACATCCCAAAAACATTTGGGTTAGAGAAATATAAATTATTCATTAATATTTCATCAATCCATCATTACCTTACCTTTCGATAACTTTTTAATTTTTTATTACATTTTCTTCAATAAGTTAGGTACATGTCCAACTTGCAAAACAAAATAATCAAAAAGAAAAAGAAGGAAATTATGCACATAGTATTCTAAGTATGTTTATGCGGGTATATATAACACATTAATCCAACAATTCATATAGTGATAAATAATTTGTTGTATTTCTAAAAAAAATCCAATTCCAATCCCTAAATCCATGAATCTGCCTCTTATCCAATAGAGTTTGATTTTCTAGTAATTGTAATTAAAAATAAAATATGATAAATAATAATAGATGTGGAATATATATGGACACACAACATTAATTGTATATGGTAATTGATTACCAAAGACAAATGTATCAATACCTCTAATAATTAACACATATGACACAAGGACAATAAAGTACATAAACAATGAAAACTCACGTTTCTATAATAATAATAGATTATGTTAATGAAACCATCTCTCACAAAAAAAGTAAATTTCGCTATTTGTTCCAGGTCACTTTTGAGATGGCAGATGGTGAGGATATCAGGCCGCTGGTTTGTGCCAATGGAACAGAAATGATCAAGGCATGTTTAACATCCAATACCTTAAACTTATTTTTTGACGGTGTCAATGCTGAAAGCTATATATTTGGTGCCCATATCCCACATGGGTTGAAAAAGATGTTTGGACTACAATGCACTTTTATTGCAACTTGGGTTAATAACTTCCGTTAAACAAGGAAAGTAACTTTTACTTGCTGTAGGGGGCTCATTGTACATTCGCGCTTGCGCAGGCCTAAGTCCGAGGATTGACAACATAAATTGGTAGTTCCATTTTGAAACTAAAAATGTGATAGGCGGATCTATAACCATTTTAGAAACTTATTGTTTAGTTTGCGCTCCAAACTTTCAGGCTGGATTCGCTAGAGATGATGCTCTAACTGTAATGGCGGAGCCATGAATTTCGAACTATCCGGGCTAAGATTGAAAACTCTATAATCTTTTAATTTTTTAAAATTGAACCACCCATACTAATATCAAATTAATACATAATTATCCAAAATTTACATATCAAATTTTTTAAAAAAATTTGTGTCAGCCCGGGTAACAATCAAGGTGGCTCTGCCACTGGCTCTAAGTGCAGTTTTCCTTAGCATAGTGGAACGCCTCGTCACCTTGGAGTAATGGTTCACAGGTGCCAAAAAGATGCATATGTGGGTTACGAGGCTCAATCATTGAGAGGTCTCATGATCCAGTTGAGCATGGAATTGTCAGCTATTGGGATGACATGGAAAAGATATTGCACCATTCTTTCTATGATGAACTTCATGTGGCTCCCGAGGAGCACCCGATTCTCTTGACAGAAGCTCCTTGTAATCCCAAAAAATCGTGAAAAAATTACTCAAATCATGTTTGAGACCTTTAACACCCCTGCTATGTATGTCACCATTCAGTGCCTTCTCTCCCTTTATACCAGTGGTTGCACGACTGGTGGGAAAATGTTAATCCATTTTTTAAAGGACAAATCTAACATGTTCTATTATTTACATATAATAGTAAGTAACAGGTGCGTTGCACGTGGTAAACAAACGTTGCACGACATAATTTATAAGGAGTATGTGGACTTAAAACACCTATAGTTCTATCATGAAGTGTGACGCTGTCATGTGGAAGGATCTGTAAGGTAACCTTGTTGTCAGTGGTGGCTCCACCATGTTCCCAAGTATCGCCGAGAGGATGAGCAAGGAGATTGATGAAAGTTAAGGTTGTGGATCCCTGAGAGGAAGTATGGTGTATGGATTGGAGGTTCCATTCTGGCCTCTCTCAGCACATTCCAGCAAGTAAATATAACGCTTTCATTGGAAAAATTTCTACGGTTATTTTGGCTTTCTGTGATTACTTTTTTTCCAAGAACAAAAAGGTTAGTGATAGGGACAAATGTATGGGCGGCCTTTTTAATCAAATAAATGATTCTTTATATCGATTCATTGTTTAATGCTTGGTGATGAATAATTTGAAGTGTTTCAAATGCTTGATTTTTCTTGTTTTTTCTGATTGCAGAAGTGGATAACCAAGGCAGAGTATAACGAGCCTCGACCTTAAATGCTTTCCAAATAACTTTAATGAAAAACATTGATTGAAGATATTTATTCGAATCACGTGTTATTTCTCGTTTGTTTTTCCATGTTCTTGTTAGAGTAATGTTTTCTCGCACCTAAAGAACAACTGAAGTTTTAAAAAAAAAAAATTTGTCATTCAAAATGTTCATTGGGTGTCGTATGGTTTGAAACATTCATATGGCGTTGTGAATATTTACCTTTGTTTTTTAAACACTGGACAACAAACTATTTTGAATTTTAAGCGTGGATAGTTCTTCTTATATTTCGTTTCAAATGGATCTTCCTCTTTCTTCGATCGTCAAATAAAGTTCACGATCAGAGACTTTGTTCCTCGTGTAGACTGTACAAGAAATCTTACACGAATTTGGGTCGAGATTGGATCTCCGGAATTTCAGAAATCCGGCGAGCGGCGGCGCATGGTGGAGGGAAGTTGGCCGAAATTTTTCTCTAAAAATTCTATGGTGGCCAAAATTATGCTTGTGAAGGAAGTGATAATTTTGTGTGTATTTTTCTTGTATAGTTATATTACTTGTTATCAACCTTTGATAACATATTAATACAAATAAACTAACTCAATTCAACTAGGACTCATAATCCTAATCACATTAGGATTCATTTATTTTCATTAATTAAAATTCTCATGGATTATATATTATGTCAAGTTAACTCTTGATAATGCATGATATAAATATATGTGTGTGTGTGTGTGTGTGTGTGTGTGTATATATATATATATATATATATACTTAACAAATCTATATATGATGGAGCCATCGGGCTCCGCGACAGTGTCTTCGGGTGCCCTTTCACATAATAACCCAGTTCTAGAGGGTCGACCAGTTGACTCTCAATAGAGTCGGTAAATATATCAAAGTACATGCTAGTACCTAAAGCCTCTGAATTGTCCAAAGTCGGGCTCCTACACCCAATTTCGCCATCTGTTGACTCTCAATAGAGTCGGTAACATATCAAAGTGCATGCTAGTACGTAAAGCCTCTAAATTGTCCCAAGTAAAAGGACTAATGATATACCACCATAAGCGCGGACTGTTCCACTCGATAAGTGATAACCACTTGGACAGTTCGAGGGAAGGTTGTTCAGTATATCACCAAATGATAACTCATCTGTATGAATAGACATCTCCATACCCTTACCAATGAAACATGAAGTTTACATCACAAATATTAGTCTCAAACTCAAACGATCTTTATCCTTATTTTAAGCAGCTGATTCGACTAAGAATATGTTTAGAATATACAGTACACTTTCTAATGAGTTTCATGATCTTAAGTTACGAGACAAACCTCATGATACTTATTGTATATTCAAGGGTTTTATCTTTGTAGCTTACATTACTACGCATATAAACTAAATGCCACAATTGCATAAAACCTTAAAATATTATTAAAATAAATATTGTTTTTAAATAAGAGCCAATAAAGCTCAAATCATAAGTTGGCTCTCTACACACTTACTCTAGCAGTTTTTTCCTCATTGTCTTCTGTTTTNTAAATATTTTTATATTTAGACATAATAATGCAACACTATATACTTATGTGTATATCAAATTTAAAACAACTCAATTATATTAGTATTCAAGAAATCAAGCAAAAAAAAGTATTATTTTTATGACAAAAATATTACTTTTTATTGTAAATATGGCCAGCGTTTACCCGTACCATGAATAAAGACCCGTGAGACCGTCTTATAAGAGATATACTCAATATTTATTAATGTGATCATTAATCGGAACATTCTTACTATCACTGTGACACCTATTAAACCTTAAAATTGTACAAATAATATGGTTAGACTATGAGTATTCAACATAATAAAACAAAAAACAAATATATCACAATCGTAATTTCTAAATTTTTCATGATATATTTTGAACTTATAAAGTTCTATACAGAAATCACCTCCTTGAAAAAGTAGCTACAAGTTCTATAAATATTCATCAATTGAAATTTTGACATGGCATAAACATGAAGACAACTGTAATATTTTTGTAAAAAAAATATTTTTCGAGCAAATCTTTTTAACAAAAAACTTAAATTTTTTTAAAAATCTAATAAATCCTTTTAAGTAACTTAGATATAAGAGTAATTTGTTTCGCATAAAAACGATTTGAATTCATTTTGTTTCCTCTTTTTCTATCACTTTGTTGTGTATAAGATTAATTGTTTCACATAAACTCAATTTAAATTCATTTATATTCTTTTGAAGTGTTCTCTAATGGAAACGAACAATTATTTGTGTTTATCATGCCTAGGGTTTTAAGGTTAGGCCCATTGGCACCCACGTCGGTACAATCCTCATTATATCTAATATTCGCTTAGTATAAAGCTTTGCACGGTAGATCACAATATATTATAAGAATAAAAATTGTGTCTTGGGTAATAAATATAAATTTTGACCTGAAGATCAAAAAAATTTGAACTAAAAGATTAATTTTTTACCATCATTCAGTTTTGTTAATGATTTCATAATCATCAATATTAATTAGTTCTAGTAGCTTAACATTTTATAGTCTTGTATTGTAAAAAATAACGAGAATATTAGTTATAATATTAATATTTTTTACACAAGTACATAAAAATATACATGTTGTTGAGTATACTTTTGGTTTATTAGTTTACACTTAAATTTTAATCCATTAATTAATGAAAAAAGTTGACCAATCTCATATATATATCCATTGGATCGTCTCACAAAATATCTATTCAACAACTGGATAACTATAAAATTTTGAACAAGAGTGTAAACTTCATTTTCTTTTGATATATTTTAAAATTGATTAATTAATGAAAAATAAAAATAAAACAAAAAAATAGAGTGTACATTTCATTTCAAAAAATGGAAGCTAGATTTCTTTTTTCTTCAATTTATTTGTAAATTTCATTCCAAAAAATGTAGTCTAAATTTCATTTTTATTCAATTTATTTTAGAATTCATTAATAAATAGAAAAAAAAACAAACAAAGCAACATCTATTTATTATTATTATTATTATTTAATAAAGATAATGACATACACGTAAATTTACAATTCAATGTCATATATTTATAGTAGTCTAGATTCGATTTATTTTAAAATTCGTTAATTAATGAAAAAGAAATCAGACAAAAAATGAGTGTAAATTGCATTTCAAAAATAGAAACTAAATTTTATTTTTCTTCAATTTATTTTAGAATCCGTTAATAGATAAGAAAAAACAAACAAAGAGATATGTATTTATTATTATTATTTAATGAAGATCATATATCTATAGTTATATAGATATAAATATAGATACGTGCGTGTGATCTATTTATTATAACATATTGGTTTATCTGTATTTTTCTGATTCTGATTCTTGCTGTTTGGATTGAATCTATGCTGCCGCCACAAAATGCATGCCGGACGTGAGGATGTTTTGAATTAGTCTAAAAAATTATTAATAATAACAATTTATATCCCCCACAAAAAGATTCGTAGTAAATCTGAATGCCTATCTGATTTCAAATCTTGAGCAAAACTTAATATTACTACATTTCGAATGTATTTACGTTGTAAATCAATAACTGGATATTAAAACATAACTGTTTCTGTACCCAATCATGTATTAGAGCATTTTTGTTGAGTATCGCTACATTTTACAAAAGAGAAAAATGACCACCGTTTATCATAGTCCAGCCTCGAGTACATTATTCTATCACGTTTTCTGGACTCTACTAAAAGTTGGGTCAATTTTCCCAATCTCCCGAGACAAAAAAAAAAAAAGAAAAATAAATTATAAAATTCAGAGTTTTATCCAACCTTTATTACCACTAAAAAGAACTGATGATATTCCGCACATATTTCTTGATCTACACTTGGCAGAAGAAAAGTTGACACAAGTAATATAAATCAAAATTATGTTACCTCAAAAACACTGATTCAAATCTCTAATTAGAAAGGAATAATTTGGACCCGTTGGACGTATGATGCATGTCCAAATTTGACAATGTCTTAGCAAATTATTAAATAAGACGGCATGCAATAATAAAAAAACGAAGTCCAGGTGCAAGGACGGCCTTCAGTAATATTATTCACTAGAAAGACATCTCTATGATTCTATAGTATGACTGTATAAATAGTGAGCTTTGCTCAGCAGAAATATATCACTCAAAATTTCAGATTACATTCTAATTCTGTAACCAACGAACTTGTAGCAAGAACATGGCAAAGCTCATTATCTTGTTGAGCCTTGTAAGCCTCTCTTTTGGCTTCCTTGCATTCGCCTTCGAGCCGAGTTCGTTGCAAGATTTCTGTGTTGCCGATCCCAGTAGCTCGGGTGATTACAGTAGTACTCCTTCACATACTATCAGCATTTTCTTGTGCAAATCAGATACTGTTGTCATTGTCAAGCTTCTTGTTATTTATTTGATTAGCATAACTTTCACTGGTTGTCTTTGCAGCTAGAGTGAATGGTTTGGCCTGCAAGAGCCCTGCGTTGGTTGAAGCCAATGACTTCTCCTTCAGTGGACTGCACGTAACGGGCAACACATCAAATCCTAATGGCTCCAAGGTTACCCCAGTGTCTGTAGCTCAGTTACCAGGCCTCAACACTCTTGGAATCTCGATGGTTCGTATCGATTACGCACCATGGGGCATCAACCCTCCACATACTCACCCTAGAGCCACTGAGATCTTGACAGTCATTGAGGGTTCCCTCCAAGTGGGGTTCGTAACCTCGAACCCTGGTAATAATCTAATCACAAAAACCCTTCAGAAAGGTGATGTTTTCGTGTTCCCGGTGGGACTCGTTCACTTCCAACGCAACGTGGGAAATGGAAATGCTGTCGCAATTGCTGGATTGAGCAGCCAGAATCCCGGAGTCATTACCATCGCAAACGCGGTTTTCGGATCGAATCCTGATGTTAGCAGTGACATTCTCGCCAAGGCATTCCAAGTGGATAAGAGTGTTGTGGATCAGCTCCAAGATAAGTTCTAGAGCTGCAACATGATGAGATAGATACCAGTGACCTTTAAATTCATTCAATGCTTTGTAATTTGTGTTTGTGTAATTTGTGTTTGTGTGGGGTCTCCATTTATATTGTTTCTGTATTTCTTTCGTCTGCTAGTAAATTAAATTTCATTGTCATCGACTTGTTACGTGCAAACTTAAGATTACTGTCACAGTGATTACTACAATTACTAGCTAAACAACAAAATTAACCAAATGAAAAAACGTCGCAAAAAAATATATTATAAATTTCAATGACACAAGCAATGCTTCTTCATCGATCTAGCTCCACAAGACGTCTAAATGAATATCAATGGAAAGAAAAACATTGCGTTCATTTGGTGTGAGACCTCCCTACTACATACACGCTCGATGCAGAGCAGAATTTTCGGATCGAAGGCACAGTGTATTGATCGGTAAGTATGACTGACATGAAGTATGTACGATAAACGTCGACATTATATATAATAATTGTCAATTCAAATTTATAGTTTGATCCCAGTCATCTAATATCATTGCAACATTTCACTAAATATATATCATAGAAGTAAATAATAAGTACAAAACGGAAAAAAAAAATGCATGATGTTACACTTGAAAAATAAAAAGGAAAATACAACCAAAAAGCAAACTAAATGAATTGCTCTATCTTCATTTTGTTGTCATAAATGTAATTTTCAAAAAAATATCAAACTTTTCAAACTCAATCACTTAGCAATTAACAAATATTACTCCAAACAAGAATTGCAATAAGGTGGAGTATTTGTGAGTATTCAAAGAAATTAAAGAGGAAAATAACGGTTATATAATTAAAATCATGATTAATATTAGCTTTTAATTTGACATTCATAGTCATTGACTCATTAACCTAATTACAAATTATGTTTGAAAATTAAATTTATTAAAAATAAAATAATATAGAATACAATTTTCATATATGTCTTAAAATATTAAAATTTTAAACATATGTTTTTTTGAAGTCTTTCGATTTATGTAGATGATTTGAGATTACGAAATTAGACAAATAAATTTATTTTAAATAACTATAAATATATTTAATTTTTTTAGTAAAAATAATTATATTATGATAAAATGAAAATATAAAATTAATAGTAACAAATATGAAATTAATAAATAACGTAAATTAAAAAATAAACACATACAATGCAAGGACAAATGGAGAGACGAATGTAAATTTAATATTATCCAAATCATTACGAATCAATTTGTTTAACTCACATTCACATTACAATAGTAAATAATCACAAATCAAAATATTTAATGCACATATTCTCCTAATTAAATTATAATAATTTTATTATAAACCAATTAATTGACATATTAGTTAAATAAATATCTGCACTGAATTATTTTATTTACATTCTTTCAACTCAAATTTTCACATATTTACCTGATTCAATCGATAACTATTTTCTACAATTGAACAACAAAAACACAAGCAATGTTACATAAAATAACTATATTGATCAACTTTTACACATACCGAATTTTTTTAGTAACGAAGTTAATTTATTAAAGAAAAATAATAGAGGTAAATGAGCCCAAATATATTATATTTTTTGTTCAAATTAGTTGTTTATTGTATTCGTTTAGTTAATGTTTGGCTACCTTTTTGTCAATATAATTGTCATTATATATGTGTTTGAATCAACTTTAAAAATGCAAATAAATTGTAATGTCATTATTCTTATAATCAAGTATTATTTGATAATATATAATTATGGAGATACTCAAATAAAATAGAAGTTATAAGAGAAATTAAAACAATTAATCATTCCGTTTATTTTATTTATTATTAGAATTAGTGAGAAAAAACTAATGAAAAAATGATTTGATTTTCCACATGTCTCTTTCTCATTTAACTGATTTACACAAATATCTTTCTAATAACATATCGTATAATGTATCCACACTTTCATAGGTACTTTTGATTCAAATTAAATAATTTTTTATTAATAATATTTAAATTCATAATTAAATTTCGGGTTATAAAATATTATATGTTTTCATGCATTTAGAAATTATTAATTTTACAAAATAAATTTTAAAAAAATTTTATTAACTATAATTTACCCTTCACTTCAATTCATTTAATTAATTGAAAAGTAATAACTCGAATCTTTTATAGGTATATAGAATAAATACTTTTTAAAAAAAAGAATAAAATAGAATGCAATATATCATAATTAAATATGATAATGAAAGAAATGCATCGTGAAACGTGATAAAGTGAGAAGCACAAAATCATAAACGTAAGATATGTAATTAGCATTAATTATTAATTAATAGACAAAATGTGAGAGTATCACATATGTTACTCGATTTCGAAGTACATATTCGACCAATGAAGAATATATTCAAGCTTTTCTTAGTTGTAAATATTCAAGCTTTTTCCATCGATCTAGAAGTAATATTCTCACTGTTGTGATGCAATAATTGTCCCAACAATCAAAACGTGATGTTTGACCTGCTATACATGTTTAAATATTTGAGTTGCATCATTCTCACCAGTAAAACGAGAAACACTCGATTCTACAAATGGTATAAAAGTCAAGGTTATGGGTTCAATTCATATTGATTGTAAGAAATACAATTATGGTGAAGAAGATTGTTGAAGTGCAATAATTGTCCATGCTTGTTAGAGCAATCGAAACGTGGTGTTTGTGTCGTTTTACTGGTTAAAAGATGTGAGTTACGTCATTACCACTAGCTATAGATTTTTGGTAAAGCGACAAACAATAATAATACACGATTTTTCCAATACTTAGTCAAATAAAAAATAAATTATTGTTATTTCAAAATGTAACTAATTACTCGATATTCGACACCAACCACAAAAAGAATATAAACAAAATAGGGTGATATGATCGATTGAGGGATAATCATTGAGATACAATAGATTGGTTCTTGAAATATTGAACACCAATGAATTAAATAGAGTTTGACTTTCAAACCAAGCGGAAGACACTCAAAATAATCATTCGTAGAAATCGGTTAAACATTTTGATTAAAAAAAAAATTTAAAGGATATGCAAGGGGAATGTAGAAACAGTTTGGTTTAAATACTTTATCAAATACTTGGTATTCACTAGCTTGGTATTTGAAATACACATAAAATACTTCAACAATACATATTAAAAACAGTAGCAACAATAAGTAAATGCAATAAATAAATAGAAACGAATTTGTTTATGGATGTTCAGAGATTAACAACTCATGAGGTTTGCTGAAATAAGTCTTGCTGATTTTATCCTGTGCAGATCTAGTAGCTTCATTATCATTTATCGGCATCTTAAACTCCGATTCAGACTTTGACTTGTGAAGATAATTTGTAGATCATCATCTTATCTTTGTAACACATACTGAATCATTCCATTTGGATAACCGAGCTGATCAGGCTGATCAAAATATCGCAACTATTCATGCTCAACTGATCCTTACTGTTCAGCCAAATTGATGAGCTTTGCTGCTATCAGTTTGCCTAGATAACATCTGATTTAGCCCAACTAACGTGATATACAATATATCCCAAATTGAGTTTTCTGTTCAGTCATTTTGGCGGCTTGTCATTTGCACCACCAAGCTGTGAGATATCATCGAAATACCGCAGCTTGCAAGATTTTCAGTTTGGCTAAATTCGAGTGTCAACTTTCATCTTGAGTTCACAACTTCACTCTTGAGTAAATATGTTAGAAATATAATAATAAGAATTGTTATCATCAAAATAGAGATTGTTTTTTTTTTTTGATCAGAAAGTATCAAAATAGAGATTGTTAGAATATCTAAACCAATGATCTCTGATTTTTTATGATTACAAAACTTGGATAAATAATGATTTCAATTAACATATTTCTCCCCCAATGATCTTTCATTTTATATGATCACAAAACTTGGATAAATAATTATTTCAATTAAAATATTTCTCCCCTTTTGTGCGAATCAAAAAGCTATATTTTTAAAACAGTTTAAACACAGATTTTTTCTCCCCCTCAATATTTAAAATCAATCTCCCCCTATATCTCTGAAATTTTGAAATTTATAAAAGTAGAGGGATGACTAACCAAATTTCTTCGTAGCATATTTTCTGCAGCAACACTTATGGTCTGAATTGAATTAATAAACTGATTTTCCTCAAGCATTACCATACTAAAAATTTTATACTGATGCGATCCTTCACGATTCAAGTTTGCAACACAAAAAACGGTTCATAATTTTGACACTCGAGAAAGGATTTCGGCCAATTTTCCCACGGTTGCTGCAAGCTGTCTAAAAATTCAACTATGCATATATATGTGAGAAAAATCTAAAATTTCGAATTTTAAATATCAAAATCAGTTTTAAATGTTTTTTCAAGAACAACAGGTTCTGATACCAATTAATATGATTGATTAGGAGATAATCATTGAGACACAATAGATTGATTTTTGAAATATTGAACACCGATGAATTAAATCGAGTTTGGTTTTCAAACCAAACAAAAGATACTCAAAATAATCTTTCGTAGAAACCGATAAAATATTTTGGTAAAACATTTAAAAGATATAAAAGTTGAATCTAAAAATGGTTTAGTTAAATCATTTTATCAAATACTTGGTATGCAATATTTTGGTGTTTGAAATACACAAAATACTTCAACAATACATCTTAAAAACATTAACAATAATAAGTAAATGTGATAAATAAATAGACACAAATTTGTTTATGGATGTTCGGAGATTAATATCATCTCTTCTTCTCCTTGCGAAAGATCAATAGAAGACTTTGATTTATATAACTCATTGTACAAATCCATTTTGACTTAGGTTTATCTATTGTCTAATCGAAACTCTTAGTACACTCTCGATTTTAAGCTGATCTCATAATCCACATAATGTTAACATCTCTTATGCCAAGACTACAAACACAATATTTAATACCTTTTTGTGAGAACTCACTCAACTAAACTTTGAAACTCAACTCTCATGTATATGTGTGAGTGACTGTGTGAGGATTTAATCTATCATAGTCTGTGTGTCTCGCAAATATATCCTCACACTTGAGCTTGTTCTCATTCTAGCTAATTTATTCATATAAATTGCTCATGCTTTGAATCTCTTTCCAAAGCTTATATTTGATCTTCAAGATATTGTATATATAGCCTCCAAGAGTTATATATATACGTTAGACACAAGAATATGATCGTTTAGAAAGTTTCTGTACTTTTTTAATATTAAAATGATCATTTCCACGTTGCCGACCACTTTTCACGAGCCTAATTGATTTTGAGGTTGGGCTCGTCAGCTAGACTGAATCAGACTGATGAGGTTTGCTGAAACCAGCCTTGTAGATTCATCGTCATTTTTCAGCATCTTAAACTTCGATTCAGACTTTGAATTGTGAAGATATTTGTAGATCATCGTCTTATCTTCGTAACGCATACTGAATCATTTCATTTGGATTACCGAGATGATCAGGCTGACCAAAATATTGCAACTAATCGTGCCCAACCGATCCTTGTCGATCAACCAAACTGATGAGTTTTGCTGCCATCAGTTTACTTAGATAACATCTGATTTGACCCAACTGACATGAAATACAATTTGTCCCAAATTGAGTTTTTTGTTCAGTCGCTTTGGCGGCTAGTCATTTTCATCCCCAAGCTGTGAGATATTATCGAAAAACTACAGCTCACCAGATTTTAAATTTGGTTAAATTCAAGTTTCAGCTTCCATCTTGAGTTAGTAACATCACACTTGAGTAAATATGTCATAAATATTATAACAAATTTTGTTATTATCAAATTCAAGATTGCTAAAGTTTCTAAATTCTAACATAAAATTTACTATTTATATCTCCCCTCCTCAGAATTTATAAGAATAAAAAAACTCAACTAACTTAAAAAAGCATAAACACACACCCCAAGGTTATATCAATCTTACATTATGAGTTTAAAAATTATACACAAATCCTCAAAAGTTATGATCTACCATATATTCTACTCTTATATTGAAGGAGGTAATTGTAACCATATATTGTGTCCTTACATTCAAGGAGAGTTGTATGCATCGAGGGAAGTACTTGTAATTTTTAAAGTTAACATGTATAAATGTAAGATTAGTACAAACCTAAGAAGGTATATGAAGTTTTTAAAGTTAGCTAGATGTTTTTGTATTACTACAAATATCAAGGAAATTACATGTAATTAATTAACTAGTCAAAATAAAAATACTAACAATAAAAGAAGACTTTCAAACAGCAATAATCAAGCATATAACATATTTTTCAAAAACCATTTTCTAAAGACATGTTTAAACGAAACCGAACATAGCATGTACACGTCTGGGCGGGAATTTGGCAAGAAGATTGGAGTGATGCCCCCATTATGGTGAAGCCAAAAATTTTTAGAAAAAGGAGCCAAATATTTTTGGGAATAAGGAAAAATAAAAAAAAATACATTTCACCTCCTGAAAAAAGAAAGAAAAAATTTGGAACTATAAAAAAAAATACATGACAGGAGTACATTAGGTCAGCACCAAATTTCTTACGTCAAAGATAGAAAGATTAGCAATGTTGATCAATCAAGCTGATTTGATATTAGTATATGCAGCAACCTCCTGACTGGGCCAACTTCAGCTGATAAACTGCTTTTGACCCGAGGAATGAAGAATATTTGCAGTGATGCAAACTGCAATCCGAATCTCAATATTTCACCTTTAAAAAAAAACAAAAAAACCATATATTTTAGGAATCAGCCGAGCGCGAGTATTCTAGAGACTCGGTCAATGTCACTGGACAATTAAACAAGTTGTCTAGAATAAGTAAGGAAGTTAGTGTTGATACCAAAACAAGTTGCTTGAATAATACCTTATAATTATGCACCGAATTGAGTCCCAAAACTGAGAGCATGGCATTCAAGATTCCTCAAATTTAACTGCAAAAAGGAGGAAATAAACTTGTGAATCTAGCGAGTCGTCAAAGCAAAAGTTAGGCTGAGGTATGAGTAGACAAGGCTGGAGATAATGATAGGGAAAAAAATATAAAAGGCTGGAGGCGAAAATCATCATACTTTCTACGCTCCACAAGATTCTAACCACCTCACTTGAAAGAAATATAATGCTAAGTGGTCCTTTTTTCCCCGGTTATGCTGAGTATGATTGCTAAATCCCTCAGTGGTTTTTCTTACACAACTGTTATTTGCTGATTTTATGTGGTCTTCTGTATAAATCGAATGCCATAACAAGAGAGTATCAGTTCTTGCAAAAGTGGAGATCGTAAATATCGGCAGCCAAATTTCTCAGTCCTCAGATGTGAATAAATAGGTCACTCAGTCAGTTACAGGACTAAGAATTGTGCTAGTTCTCTAGGAGTAGGAAAATATAATTAAGTTCACCCTGAAGATCTTAGGATGACTTTTACTTTTTAACTTTTTCTAATCAATTTTTTTTACCTTGTTTGCAGGGGCTGCATGGGATAGAGCATTACTTGCAGATATTAGGTTCCTTTCTGCTTTTGCGCCGTAAGACTTTTGAAAGGTACAATAAGTGAATGAAAGGAATCTTACCACCACGGCAACTCCTGTTTCAGCAAATCTAGGAATGCAAATGAGTCTGACCACTTGCCCCTCTAATCCTGCAGTTTAGTGCTACCAGTTATATTTCTTTGGGGTGGGTAAAATCCAACCAAGCTATATTAGGAATGCTGAGTATATAATATGGATCCATACCCTTGATCAAGCTTGTTTGATATTTATCCTGATTACCCACAAAGTAAACATGAGGACATGTCTCAATGAAAAATGGATCTCTATCAGTAAAGGGATAGCAACCTGCAAAATTTAAGAGCATAGAACTGATTCTTATCAAACAATTTTAAAACAAGAATTGAACTTTGTCAGATTTAAGTGCTGTGAAAAGATGTTCCATTTTGGAAACATTATATTTTGCTGTCTTGGTGCCTAATACAACTATTACTTGACTTTTAACGACCACAAACAAGAGTTGTCAATGCCATATAACGAAAAAAATTGTCAACTTTTAACCACACATCCAAATTCTACAAAGCGGCAAAATAATCACCAGGAATCAAGAACAGAATTAAAAAAAGAAGCAAGAAGCAGGTCTAACCAAGAGTGTTCGGGGCTGTTGGCGCTAGGTGCCTCCATCTTAATGTTCTTTCCACAAATTCAAGTCTATCTTTTGCATCTGAATACTTCTCTAGATCATCAATGTTCTGACCTGATGTTCCAAGAAACCTGAAGAAAGTACGAAAATAAAACATGTTAACCCAATTCCAACATATATTGGTTTAAATAATTCACCTTACCTCACATTGTCTAGCTCAAAGGAGTGAGGGTTAGTGCACGATCTGAAAGTGTTAAAAGCTGATGATCCAGGGAAAAGGCATCTATGCAAAGGCTTACAAATATAACAAGGAGAAAGATTGAAGTTAAAAAAATGTAGTCGGTATAAAATGCAGCATATAATCCTGGATGGAATAACCTGTTGCGGCAATGAAAAATTTGCAGGGTCAGTGGTTCCTGGCATTATATCTAAAGGTATACTGGCAGCGATCTGCACATTGTTTCAAACATGCATCATAGTTCATCATCCAATTTTTGTGGCAGCATAATCATGGAAATTACCTGAGTTAAAAAGATATCAAGCTCTTTTATTGGCTCAACTAGTCTAGATTGATCCTTTGAACCCAAATTCTGCAACGCTCAAGTGAAGACATCAAGAAAACTAATAGACTCGGAAACATGATTAAATGCTCAATGTAAACCAGTTTTCATACAAAATTATTGCTATCTATGGTCTATCAGTCAAGTGTCCTTGGTAATCACACGGCATGGCATATCAGGAAGTCAGAATTGTGTGGTATCTGGCAGTTGGCATTCCTTTTTCCATACTCAGAACTGGCTTGGATTCTTGGAAACAATTGGCTTTAAATATCTGAAATTGTTGATATTGTGATTCAAGGATGATCCATTTGCTCGTTTAATGTTTGATCAGATGGCTAATCAGTTTCACAATTTTCAAGATATACAAAGATTATACATCAAAGCAGAATATGACAAGGTCGAACAGGAAGTAAGAAATTACACTAAAATGGTAATCATTATGGGAGCAACATATTACCTGGCCATTAAGAAGTCCACGTGGATATTCAACAGAATTCCCAGCAATGACTACCTGAACAATTTTAGCTGCAATGCCTTGTTCCTGGCACATTGTACATTTACACATGTATGCAAGATCAGATGTACCATTCTTCGCAAAGTCATGGCGTCACAAGCAAGAAAAATAGCATATGAGGATTGTCTGAACCTTGTCATCTCCTAGATGTCCAGTTATATGGTCAACAAATAGCTGAGAATGGAGAGGATTGGAAATGGTGCTCCCAACACTCAATCCCGATACAAAAACAACATATTTATCATCACCTGTTTCAGATGGAGTCCAAACATATAATAAGCACATATCACATCCAGAGATCAAACTACTCATGCATTTAATGGAACTCCAGTGGAATTACCATTCTAAAGCACGATGATGACTCTAAGAAAAGTCTGTTGAAGTCTAGATATAGTTTTAGTTATTTCTCCATTCGTGTAGATCGGTACGTCTTATGTAGGCACAAAGATACAAGTTCTCGAATGGGCCAATGACATTCCAAGATTGTCATCCTGCTTGTGCAGGCTAATATGCATCACATTCTACATTAATGTTTGTAGAGAAACTTTTTTACATCTGATGTCGTAAACACATATCTTATTGAAATTACGAGTTGAAGAAATAAGAAGACTGGCCGATGTTCGCTCATCATGTTAAAATCCGTTTAGTGATTTTCTCTGCTAACATAGTATCATTAATAAGCATCACTTTAGTAAGGCCTTCTTCCAAAAGTTTTCATCCCAGAACTTTGCATTTGGTTATATGCACGTGTGAAATATTGATTCTTTCATCTAGTCTACTATCCATCAATGAAATTCAAATACAATAAAAGTATGGCTTAGCCGAGACTGAAAAAACATAGGAAGTTGACTGCGCTTCTACCAGAACCAAGATTGGGTGCTATCTGGTGAGGAAGCCCGGCTTCTAAGACATCTTCAACCAAAAAATCACCAGCCCCAGTTTCTTTCCCGTGTAAGGCAACAACTATACCTACAAATAAAAAATCGGGTCAATCGGAATTACATATTGCAAGTAAGAAGGCAGTAAATTACTATGCAAAGATCAGGAACAGTGAAGCTTATCATAAATTCTTCATGAATAATTTTTATAACAATTCAAACATTTGAAACCATTTGAGGCGACACCAATTACGGAAATTGAGTAAACCACCAGATAAAGATTTTGTTGAGGAGACAATCTCAGTATATCATAATTGACTCAAACAGAATGAAATAATCTGAAGCGTACAAACTTGTGACCTATTATCAGGTGGCCAATTCCAAAAACTAGTGACAAGCTCCGTGCATACCTGTTACATATATAGAAGGCACAAGAAGAGTGCCACGAAGTTTGACTCTTCCACTCTCGTCTTCCAAAACTAGAAAATCGTCGGAGTGCATAAAATTATGGGGTTTTACAAGCGGGGTAGCAGATCTCTGTATACCATATATTTGGAATTAAAAGATTCAGGATAAAGAAGTTTTTAAATTTGACCAAGTGGAAAAACTTTAAACAGTGAAGCAACCACAGCCTCAGCACCTCCTTAGAGTACTCATCAAGTATTGAAGGTTTGAGTTTCATATCCTTGTAAAGAGTTCCAACAATGATGCATTCCTTTCCTTCTTCAAGTCCTAGCACAGTACAAGCTGCAGCAAACATGGAAGAACAATGTGAAACTAACCATGAAGATTAGGTAAACTGATTAAACCATACAAGTTACATACCCGTAGAAGATTTCCATAAAATTCTATGATAAAATATCTATGCACGAAGACATGGGAGCGGGAGCAAGAACAAAGAGGCACAGAAAGAGGTCCAAGTTAAAACTTAAAAACACTCATCTGACTCCCACACTCTGTTCTATTTGTTACACTAATTTGGGCCAATAGCTCCCATAATTTATGTCCTTCGATAAGTTGCACCATTTTGAAAACATTTATTGCTGCCTCAGTGCTTAATACAGCGGTGATCCAAGTTTTACTGACTATAAACCAGAGCTGTAAACAGCAAACAACCAAAAAAATAGTCATTTTAACCAGACATTCATATTCTACAAAAAGGGTAAAATACCAACAGGGCTCAACTAAGGTCCATTTTTTTCTGTCCGTGCTACATTTTGGGTAAATAGCCAAAACCTCCAAGTTCAATAGGAACTTCAAAAGTGTCAAAATCAAGGCGCAAATATTTTCTGCTTTGTCAACTTGTGTAAGTCATGGACTATGGTTTAAATAGCACATAAAACCAATAGCAGAGACTGTTAGTCATTTTTTTCCATCTGCCCCCTTTTTTTATATTTCTCTGTAAGTTTTTTTTTTTTTTTGGGATAAAATTTCTCTGTAAGTTAAGCATGTGGTTATTCACATATATGGTTATGCTCAAGACAACTACAAATGGAGGCCCTAGATAACTAATTAACTGAACAAATTATCAAAAGGTAAATTGCATTCTCCCAACAGCGTACATTCAAGTGAAACTACAAATGCGCTCCTTTAAAACAATTTCGCCAGTTTCATAAGCTATAACGGTATGGACAAAATCACCAGGTTAAGGTAATTGAAGACAAGTGCTTTAAGTAAAGTCATAAGCTTTGCACAAAACTGCAAGTATCTACATTAATTTGGAAAAAAAATAGAGGAGATAATACCAGGCAGATGGTGCTTCCAGGTAGGGAGAAGGGAGTAAAGAAGGGTTCTCATGAGATGTAATCTTGCAAAATATATTTGACTGTACTGCTGCCCTTTATACATTTCCTTCTGTATCTCAAAGCTCTCATCCTACGATCAAGTACAAAAAACACGTCGAATTGAACAAACACTACGAAAAAGAGAGATTTTTTGAAGGAAAAAACAGGAAATTTATAAAAGCAAGGAGGAAATAGTTACCAAGGATTTATAAAGAGACTGTTTTCTGAACAGGACGCCGTTGCCTGAATCCACCTCCATGGGTTCAGCTGCCATGGCGGGAAAAGGGTCTTCTAATCTTTGCTGGTTCGAAGAAATCAAGCAACCCCAATTTCTCTTTCTATTGCAGAAAGGTATCAAATATTAATTATTATTATTATTATATATAATATAAGTGCACATTATATTAATTGTTTAGAGTCAATTATTATTCAAACATGTTTCGCAATTATTCGAACTATTGTTTGAAAATAAGTAATTGAAATAATTTATAATTATATTTTTAATAAATAATTATATTAATAAAATATTAAGTCCAGTTAACAGCTCGCAAAGTATCAAATAAAATAATTTAGGTTCGAATTCAACTTGAAAAAATTTGATATTTGAGTTTGGTTTGAATTCGAGAAATAGCACGAATCAAATATTTTTCAAATCAAATCAGCTCGATTCGTTTATATCCATAGACTTATTATGTTTTATGTGCCAATTTTGTCCTTAAAGTTTTAAAAATTAGAAGAAATAGTCGTCGTTTTATTTTTTAACTTCACGTAAACAATTAACTATTCACTTCACGTAAACAATTAACTATTCGAGCACGTGAACGTCACGTATTTTATTATGTCTTAAAATTAGAACTCTGAGAACCTTATTTTCATTTCATCAATCGATTTTTCCCTGTTTCTTCCATGAATCGATGAGGCGGCCAGAGACATTATCTGAAAATCGTCGGTGGTTTGACGTCGTAAATCCTTCACGAGTCGAATGTAAGTGCTTTCCTCCTCTAATTGTGTATTTTTGTTGGGTCTTCATCTCTCAACTCAAACAACTCTAATTGATCCCTTACAATTTGAGAGAAAATTTATGGTTGTTTGATTGTATATTTTTTGGGACTTCTTCTCTCACATGTTTCTATGCATCAATCAATGTATGAAAAACATTTTGTATAGCATACACACATTTTAAAGCATACATATTATACAATCTTCTGACCTTCACAAAATCTCTAACATATTTTTCGTTTAAACCATCGTGATGGCATATTTTAATCTTATTCTTGTTCGAGGAAGTACGAATTATTTTAGCAAACCTATATACCACTTGTTTATGAAACATACAGACACTGCATTTTATTACAGAACAATCGGTCTTGCATAGGTGGTCATCTCTTGGAAAGTTGGCTGTTGAGGAACTCCAGCACTGAAAGCCGCTGCGTGCAAGAAAGGTCCAAATCAAATACAATTTTTTTTTAAAAAGGTAATAATAATCTGCTCAACTTAAGGTAGATTTAGAAGAAAAATTATGGACAATTCATACCCTTTGTTCAAGACCAACTTCCTCAGCTCTTATTGTTAGAGATTCCAACAATTTAATGCCCTCCTGAAAGCCAGTGATAGCCGTGTCTTCGTTAGCAAGGTTTCTATCAACATCAGCCACTTTTGCCAGCGATGTAGCTACATCTATAACCTGAGTTTATGATTAAAAGTAAGACACAATTAGAAGAGCAATGGCAGAGACTACAGAGGGACGGATACTAAGACCAAGTTCTCAGCTTATAATAAACCTATTAACAAAGAAAAAAAATTATCGTTGATCAGTCACATATATAGGAAACACTAGAAGCAGCACTTATGCTATATCAATTGCTCACCAACGATGAAACATTAGAATGGAACTTTATTGCATTTTGGCGAACTTCCAAAGCCTTAAAATAATAGGATCTTGCAGCCTGTAAATCCCCTTCGTAGTACTTTAGGTCTCCAATTTTATTGAGAGAAACAGAAAGTGTATGTATTATCTGCACAGGTCCGAACACAAGTTGCATCAAACTGGATTTGCAGAAAAATGGTTGTTCAGTGGCCTAATACAAATTTATACCTCCAAATCATCCTTCGGTACTTTCGAAAGGAAGCTGACACTCTCCTCAAAATATGATATTGCAGCACTAGCATCTCCAGTTGCTCGACTGAAACAACCAGTGTTATTTTCTTTAAAAAATGACATATAATAAATTTGTGGATCAAAATGCAAACAATCTTTTGACTAATAAAACCACAAAATTTCTAAATCCAGACAAAGAAAAAGATAAAGATGATGGGCATACCAGCAATCACCGAGCATACCTAAAACCGCACCCAACTGAGAGCATAACTCAGGAGTGTTTCCAATCCTTTCCAACTGTTCTCTAACATCTTCCACACATATGCTAAGCCTTGATTTTGCACTTCCTATGTTATTTGCACGAAGTGCCTATAAATGAGAAAGAAAAAAATATGAATGGATATACAAATCAGAAAATAATAGCTAATATGGTAGGGTTTTATAAAAGAGTAGAGTGAGAATGTAACCAATGTTCATATAGTCCCAGTAATTTATACAGAAAATGCCTTGTCCTTAATGGGGTAGGGATCTATAAAAGGAATATGAACATATATAGTAATCAAAATACATCATCTAATGTGGCGTGCTTTTATAACAGAACAGGGTGAGAATTCAACAGTTGAATTGAATCCCTGCAATAATAAGACACTTGTAGCATCAACAATAAACAAAAGGCAGAAATTTAAAAAAATTACCCTCATGGCCTGCTGCACCAAGAAAGCACCCCTCTCAAGGGACACGTCCTCGTATATCACATTTTTCATTTCACCATCCTTTTCTTCCTTGTTGGTATCAACTTGAGACCTCTTGATCCTTGCATGACCATCAATAAAGCNCGGTATCAACTTGAGACCTCTTGATCCTTGCATGGCCATCAATAAAGCGATCAACCACAGCTTGAAGATCAGGATCATCTTCAATCTTCACAATGTCAGAACCACATATAGGACAATCCTTGAAGCGTGATACACAGGCTCTAATATCATGGAAAGAATTCATCAAGAACATTCATATAGAAAGCACATGACTAAACTAATTGATGGGTGACATTTAAGTGCATATCGCTTACTTGCAATATACATGGGAACAAGGCACACACTTGCTACATTCAAACAGAAGTGCTTGACATATCATGCAGCTGAGAGGGCCTAACTTAAATGTATGAGAATCGTATCCATAGGGGCACTTGGGAGTAATTGCTGGATCTTTCTGAGGTGTGGTATCATTCGTTGACTGCTTCTTATGTTGGTTTTCAACAGATTTTTTAATAGATGCATCATCAGGTCGAGAAGCTTTAATAAAAAGACAGACAGGTTTCATCTTGGTTTACAGCTGCAATAGGAAGATGACATGTTAAAAAATTCATTTAAAGTTTGAAAAACCCTACAAAAGATAGAGCCTCCCCATCCCCACAAACAAAGAAATCACGCAAAAAACACCAGGACATGGTTTCAATATTTTAGCATAACAAATGGATCTAATTATGGAAACTTTTAGACATAATCAGAAAAATAAATATTTTGATAATCTACCTGCGAGAGTTTACAACACTAGTTAGCATATTCATCTAGAAAGGAATCAAGGATAAAAGTATGCAGTGTAAAAAAGAAAACAGAAACATAAAGAGCAAAACAGAAACTAATGGTGATGTGAAAGAAGACTTAAGCAGTGCACAGCACTTATAACGAACCTTATTCACGGTTTATGTCCAATATTCTTAGAAATTTAACAGTAGTTACATTAGCTAGAGTAGTTCAGTTGATCGTATTGATAATATGATACAAGTAATAACACCCAGTCACAAAAACTAGATGAGAAAAAGTTAACACAAATCTTCAAGCCAAGGGTTCTACTGTGTGTTTAAAATACCTCGTCTACATATAAATAAGGCAGAATCTACCTCGTACACAACTTATTTCAATATAATTTCAACCAATTTCAAACCAAAAAAACAACCAGATTCTGTCAACGTACATTTGCTGCAAAAAATTTCAACACACTTGCAAAACAAGTTTCTTTTTTGAGAAAAAGAAACGTCATAGAAGGAGTTTGAGCTGAAGCTTAGCTTTTCTACATAAGAACACTGAAAATTACAAAAGGGAATACGGAAACACAAACAGCTCAATCACACGATAAAAAAATCATTTAGTCCCGAAATCCATGGGGAAAGTGCGATGATGAACCCATAAATCAAACAAAGAAATGGGTTTTGTGATCTACCTCTTGCAATTCCAAGTGCACTGCGATATCTAACCTAAACGCAAAGATAAAGTGCGTGCAACACAACACAGCCACACGGAGAGAGAGAGAGAGAGGACGATCGAAGGAAGAGTAGAAATCAGGAAAGTGGACCTTTATTTTCAAGTCTCTTTATTTTTCATTAAAAAGAAATTATGATATGGTTCCCCAAAAAAAAGGATATTGATTTGGTAAAATAAATAAAATAATAATTTATTTCTCTAAGGATAATAAAGATGTGATTTATCCACTCAGAATTTTGTCTTGGGTCTAGAATGAGTAATTAAAAAATAGTAATATTTTGGGATTTTTTTTTAACTTCATTCAATTTTTTTTTTTAGAAAATGACATCATCAAGTATATTTCAAATACACTTAAAAATGTCATTTTCTTAAATAAAAAAAAATCGACGGATGATATTTAATCAATTTCCCCTAATATTTTGGTTTGATCCATTATACTTAGGATAAAATGATTGATTGTAATTTTAATTTTTTTTAATAATTAATAAATACAAGTAAAAGAAAGATATAAAGCATTTAATAGTTTGAAATATATAACATAATTAATAACATAATTAATTAATTAATTATTTAATTGAGATTTGATAAATAATTCATACATAAAATTGTAATCAAACATTTGATTGGATTGAATTATTAAAATAATCAATCATATCAGTCCAACAAACCAGACATAAGATAAAGTACTATTTAAAACTGGGCTCATATAATCCAAAGTGATGATGTGTACAACACCAAATCCATTTCAGATAAAGTAATACAACTTGGTCCGGTAACACCTAAGAGGGTCTTGAGTTGGAAACCATATAGTAGAGAACATAAGATAGGATAAGAAATATAAAAAGAGAAGGGAAAAGATGAGAAATGAAAATTATTTCTTATACTTCTCCTGTTTTTCCAAAAAGTAAAACATATAAAGACATCTCAATGATAGTTAAGCTAGATGTTGATAGCACCTAAGAATATAATTGAAAAATGCATCAAACTCCTTGATTTCTTGTGTCTTCCTTTTATTAGAGTAATTGTTCAACAAATCAATTTATAGTTTCAGTTTTATTGAGTTTAATGTAAAAACAATAATTATTTTAATAATATTTTACGGTTTTATCCAATTATGACATTTTTATTATCTGTAAGTTGTACATATAAAGCCATTGAATATACAATAAGTGTCATGAATTTTGTCTCTCAACGTAGTTCATAAATTCATTAGGAAGTATACTGTATATTCTAAAGCAGTTCCTAGTCGATTCAGCCGCATAAAATAAGAATAAATGTCAATCAAGCTTGAGACTAACATCAATGATGTAAACGTCATATTTTATTGGTAAGGACATGGAGATGTTTATTCATACAGACGAGTACTCATTTGATAAGACACTGAACAACCATCTCTTTGACTTTCTAAGAGGTTATCACTTATCGAGTAGAATAGTCAGCGGTTATGGTTGTGAATCATTATTCCTTTGACTCGGACAGCATGGAGACTCTACATAGCAACATGTACTTTGACTCGTTTTCCGACTTCATTGAGGGTCATCATGTGACGATATTGAGTGTAATTTAAAAATACGTAAGAGTCAATACATTGTAGTCGGGGATTCACCTCTCACCCCAGAGTGAAGATATCATATGTGATATGATGAGTTAATAGTGTAAAGAATATCTGGACAGAGTAAGACATGTATTTTAAGGAAATGTGTTTTCTTAGTTGCATATACAATGTCACTATTATTACTCAAAGATACATCACATCGCTATTGAATTCATTTACAACTCTCGATAGACCAATTGTTGCATATTTGATTGAGATATATGAGTTCAAGGGATCGTACTGTACGCTAAACATAACTTACTGGTTCTTACAGGCATTATCAGTGATACCTAGGAGATCATGGGGCGATGCTACTAAGCGCTCTTACCATGATACGATGGAAGCAATCAGACTTGAGTTCTGATGTTTTTTATTAAGGGTTGATGAAAAGAATAAGGAAAATTATGGTTAACCCGAATAAAGACAAATGTTGTCATGATGGAAATTAAACAAGTTGCTTATAAAAGAGTTTATAATTAGTTTTCATATTTCGAAGTTGTGGAAATTAGCAGTCATAAGTGAGAAGAGTGCAACTGCCTAGTTTAGTGAAGGAAGTTCCAGAATAGGCAGCTGCTAAAAATGAATCAATGGAAAATTTTGATCACCGAAAGTTTCACTTTTCAGCATAAAAACGAGATTTGTACCATTCTCACATCTACGATGATTTATCATGAGTTGATAAACACAACAACACATCATAGTCTTCTTCTCCCTCTCTCACTCCTAAATATCGACCACCACCTTTTCCACCAAGGTTCATGACCGAGACTGCCTCAGTACTATCGTGTGACCACCGCTCCGCCACTGCAACCCCACCAAAGATCTTGAATTCCGACGATCGTTTTCAACGCTCAAATTTCGTAAAGATTTCTAGTGCAATCTTGATGAGAGACTCATTATCTGATCGTGCACCTAATTCAAAGAATCGAAGAAGGCATTTATTCCAATAGATCGTTTGTAGGGATATATAAAAAGAGTTATTACGGCCTAAACACAGGGTTATAAATGGTTTTAGATCATACGACGTCCGACGGAGTTTTGATTATCAAAACATAAAAGTTGGAAACTTACGCTGCTTTTTGGGTGAAGTAAATTCTCTGTGAATGATATGAGTGAAACATCATATGTATTAGGACAGAAATATATGGATAGATCAAAGAGAATGCTAAGACTCACCCAAGTCAATTATATTGATACTATACTGAAAAGATTCTCTATAGAGAAATCCAATAGATGAAATCTACCAATATGTTACAGTATGATGTTATCCAAGTCTATGTGCCTTAAGACTGATGATGAGATAGAAACTGTGAGGACTCTAATTTTTGAAGAAAATCACACAAGTAATAAACCTCGGGACTTTTAGCTCAAACTTTTCAAATAAAAATCTCAACAATTGGACTTAAAATTTCAGCTCAAGATGTGCAAAATCAAGTATAATGGAGCTCGAGACGTCGCAAAACCGCAAAGATCGAAATGTAGCCACTCGGAGACACAAACCCCTAGCTCATGAACTCTTCTACCTAGCTCAACGAAGCTCATTCATAATGTCCTAAGAAGACCAAAAATGCAGCCAAGAGATGGGCTAAGAGTTGAACATAATTAAGTTGCAAGTAGTGACCTTTTAACTAATTTAGATGACTCTTGAATTGGCTAGCAACTTGGACCATCATTGGAGGTATTTTGAAGGCCAAAAATCGGTGGGAGAGAGCAGCCCTACAGCCATATTTTGTCCTTTAAATATCCAAACATATGCTGAAGAAATGCTACACAAAATCCTCCCAAAGCCTCTCAACAATTCGAGCAACACAAGGCTGCAAAAATCGTGCCTTCCAAATCGAGTTCGTGCAACAGTGAAGTAACATTTCAAGGCTACATTCTATCCATTTGTCTAAACACCTAGATAGTTAGAGTCAACGTTAAGAACGCAAAAGTAAATTAAATTAAATACCCATAAATGATTTTAATCATATGACGTCTAAGAGAGAGTTTTCATTGTCAAAACATAAAAATTTTAAACTTATGCTGCTTCTTGGGTACGAGAAAACGATAACTTTCGTCCAAAATAATATGGTAATTTGAATTTTCTGGTTACCGATTTGTTTTTTAACCATGTTACGCTAGTGTAATTGAAACTCCACAACTTACATTTAATTATCAAATTGTTTCTCGAGAAGATTTATCAGGTAAGTCGAGTACATTGTCATGAACATGTTCATTTTTTTCCTACGAATTGGACAAGGTTGGACTTAACGAAACTAATAGTACAGACTATAACCCGCACGATTAATGCCGTGCTCGAATCTTTCAGTCTTGTGGCACATATGATCTGCTAATGGTCTTGTTCCTTCACATTACCTTGAGCATTGTTTGTGACCCCATTAAAGAAAGGTTTTAGAAGAATTAAAAACCAACAACAAATAGTTACAGTAAGCTTTTCAATAGTGGCAGGAGGCATGATTCAATCTTCTCATGATTCTGTGTTGATCTAATCGCACATGCTTTGATCAATGTAGAATAGGTAACAGAGAACGGAACTCACGTTAGATTTCTTCATCAGTTATAGTTACAGATACGTATGCTGTTGATTGTCGAAAACGGATAACATATACAGAGAAAATAATCATCACTGACTTCCAAAAGAAATCCTGAAATATTTTCGTCAAGAAAAAAGTAAATGTTTAACAACGAGAGTAGACAATGCATTCTTTATTGATTCTGGCCTTCTGGGGGAAGTAAATTTGAAGCAGATTGGCTATATTTTAGTGGAGCCAATTATTTGGTTGATCTGCTGAGCCATTTGCAACTGCATCTGAATCTTAATCATCTCAGCAAGAACATCCTCAGCTGTCGGCTGTGGCTGAGAGCATACTGGGATCTGGACTTGGACTTGGGCTTGATTCTCAGGTTCATTATCTCCGTACAGCCCTGGTTTCACCTCATTAGTAGCACAAAAGGTGTGGATCCGAAAACCACACTCGGGTTTCTCACAAAAGTAATACCAGTGCTTAGAATTCAGCTCTTTTGTGCAAATCTTGCAGTGTACAGGGGAGCCATTAAAATCTGGTAGTTTGAAGCTGAGAAATACCTCATGCTGATGGGCTTGGTGGGTCACTTTGGGAGGTAAATACGCGCAATGCACATGGACATCCACCTCGCACATCGGACAGCAGTAGGAAAACGAGCTTCCCGGCGCACCACAGCCGTTGCACAGATACGAGCTGCTGCAGTAGGTGGGGCTTGGCAAGAGAACAAGGGCGTGCTCCGGGTGGGACGGGTGCTTTACATATCGGTTCGCGTTCCCGCAGTGCTCATGGAGAAAGAAATTGCAGCTCCAGCAGGCGAAGATGGAGTCGTGGCACGGCATATGACAGCCGTGGCACTGAAACTGCTGCCCCGCCTGAACTTTGTAGAGGGTCAACGGGTGCTGGTGGCCGAAATGCTTGTACTCCATTTGATCTTCGGCTTTTCAAAACAACCTTCTGATTCAGTTTAGAGAATTGATCATTCTGCATATGATCAGATCGGAAGTTTATTGAGTCAACAATTCCGGCAAGTGGTTGGGGTTGACTTTGAAAAAAACCCTTACATCCATCACGTATGTGACTTTAAATGGCCAATAGGCATCCAAGTCAACTACCTCGACTTGCTTGTATTATATCGATTTATTCAACCACAAGGCGATAACTTGCATAGTGGGGTACAATGATTATTTATATCTTCCTTTTTTTCTCATGAGCATTTCTTAGATAGATCCAATGTGGACGAGGCTGTCTTCCTTTAGCCAAAACATGTTTAGAAAACAATCAAAAGAATCTGTGTTCTTGGCGAGATGTTGTCACAAGAATCAATGAGTATAATCTTAGAAGGCTCGTGTCTAGTTCTGTATTCTTTTTAGCTAGCTAGATACACAATCAAAATATTTCCACATGTTAAATACGTTGTTCAGAATTAGATTTTGTAACAACTCACAAATTCTAGCTGGTGTGCTTGTATGTGTTGTGTTAGTCCAGCTGGTTTCATAAGATATATCTACGTTAATATTTTGTTGCTTGGTTTTGTCAAAACATTGTCCTACCCCTGGTTTAATGGATATTAATACACCTAAAGTTGGGGTTTTATGGATAAAAACAGGAAAATTGCTCCATGGAAGAACCAGAGAGCGACTCAATACACTTCAGCCATCAACATGCATTACAATATCTCGAGTCACCAACGGATAAAGATTACATTTGTTCTGGCTGCAAACTCGCCATAATGCCAGGAATATTCTGCTTTCAGTGCAAACTTTGCCTATTCTTCCTTCACAAAGTATGCTACAGAATGCCTATAAAGCTCCTTCACCCCGCAGACCCGAACCATCACCTCACCCTTTTAGCCAAACCAACCAGCAGATGTGAGGCTTGTGGAAAGCATATTTCTGGCTTCTGCTACAGATGTACTAAATGCAACCTTTCATATCATATGTTATGCATAGCACTGCCTCTTTCACTCAAAATTCCTTCCTTGCATCTTCACACACTCAAACTAGAGCTTAAACCTCCTTATGATTTTCAGTGTGATTTATGCCATAAATCAAGCTACAGCGGATGGCTTTATCGTTGCAGACTATGCGAGTTCGATGCACATATTTCTTGTGCTGTCACTTACAATAAAGTAACTACTCGGTATCATAAACGGAAAGCTGATTACTTAGACTCTATCTCTCCACAGAATGAACTGATGGAGATTCTTTCACAAGGAATGAAGGTTATGGAGGAGAAAAATTCTAAAGACGCCATTCATGAACCTCAAGATCAATCATCTATGGTTTCTGAAAATTTTACTTTGCCAAGTTACCAGTTGAGCGGCTCATGCTTTTCAATAGACATTGCAAAATCTATTCAGGAAGATGAGTTACAAGCCGGGAAAAGTATGAAGAGAGAGTTGAGTCTGGCTCCATTAGCTGGAATTGGCTCTCAAGTTTGGACGGAATTAGGCCATCCAAATGTCGACAGGACACAGTTCAAGAACTTGACAACAAACACGGAAGATGTAAGAATATTAAACGTTGTTTGATTTGTTGTGCTGCTTTGCTTGTGTTAATCAAGTACACGACTCAAAATGGAAATTTTGGAAATTGGTTCGCCAACTGGCTTAATACACCCAAATTTGATCAAAATAATACAGCAATTTTGTAACTTGAACGAAAACTCTTTGAACATAACTTATATAGCCAGAAGAATATCATAATATCTTTACTTTTTTAAACCAATTAAGCTCATTAGAACTTAGAAGTCAATTGGGAGAGTCACTGGAAATTTATCCTAGCTCCAGCGATTACTATTGGAGATCACTCATGAAAGTTTAAAGTGTGATAAGTTGCACATGTGGAGGGCATCTACATGGTCACTAGACATGGGGTGTGTAAACATCTTGAGGAGTCGAATTCTTGCGATTTTTAGTATCCAAACTCGAGCTCGAATTTTTTAGCTGACTCAAAGCTAGCCAGGAAAATGAGCTGTTACGAGCACAAGATTTGGCTCGACGTCAAGTTCTAATATGAGCTTGATTTGATTGTCCTGCAGGCGATTCCGAAGCGTCGATTTTGGTCCAAGCTTCTCATATGCTTGTAATTGAAAGAGATCTTGAAAGATTGGGACACGAGAGCATGAAAAGCAATATATAGGACGCAATTTGAATGACAATTGAAGATATGTACATCATGTATGTATATGAATACATGCGTGTTTGTAACCAATATTTTACTATACACGTGATCTGATGAATTACATTGGTTTAGTTTTAGTTGCAAGCAAATCATTCATAATGGTAATGATCGAAAGCGCCCTCTGAAATATCATTTTGTTGGATCATTTAAGTTTTGAAGATTTAACAAATTGAGTCAAAATGAACTGATAATGAGCTAAAATGAATTGAATTGAATATGAGCTAAACTGAAAGTATTATAAGACAAAATCTGTTGAAGTCTAACTGATATCAAGGTCAACCGAACTGATAGCTGAAGACTAACTAGACCAAAAGATAGTTGAGTAAATGAAGAAACATTCTCTGAAGAATCATTTAGACTACTCATAGTTATAAAGCTGAATTATTGGATAAAGTCTTATGTACCAACGGTTTCTAAATTGTATGAAATTCGCGAGCACTATCTACAGTGTACGAATTGTCAGAGAAGATACTAACGTGAAAAAAGGGATTAACGGCTATCATTTTTGGAACTGATATAATATTTAATTTTACTGACTGTTGAATCCAAGTTTATAAATAGAAGAACTTTTAAATAAGTTAGGCTCTCAAGAATCATCGCATAAGTTCAAGTATTCAAACTTTCAATAGTCCAACTGTTTTCAAGATTCCTTAGCACATGCTTAAGTATTATATCATATCACTGATGATCAATTTGTGCTTAATATTTTCATTTTGAAATACTTGTAAACTATCTGTTAGTGTATTGTTTAGTGTTACTTAAATAAGCAAGCTAAACTAGAAGTTCAATTTGGCAAGATTTATGTGATAAAACAATGGGAAAAAAAATTGTGTCATAAGCAATCATTCTGAAAACGGAAAAATTAATTCGTTTCATATAGGACATGGTGGGATACCAAAAGTTTGCAGTTTCTGAGTAATTTTCAGAAATACGATCATAAAGTAAGTGTGATACACGCAAATATAATTATATAATAAAAATTAAAAAAAATTAATTTTCTGAAAAAACAATTTGAATCATTTTGTTATTTATTTGAATTTAATCTCTTGTCATATTAGACGAATAAATTAATTAAGAATTTATATAACTTTAAAAATTGTTTATCAAATTAAAATTCAAGCTGTTGAATTTATGTTATATAATAAATGACAATAAAAATAATATATAAAACAAAATGAATTGAAATAAATTTTAAAAAAATATTATATATTCAACCACCACGCATAAAGCATAATATCTTAAAAATCAATCAAATTATGGATTTTATCCATGCATAAATCATAATTTAAATAAGTGAAGTACATTAAGGACAAATAATTATCCATTTAAAATCTTCGTGACTAACTCATCAAAACATTATTAAAACTAATGAAATAGTAATATTGATAGTAAAATATAACTCATATTATTCAATTTAAATAATATTTAATCTCTTACAAAAAATTTTTACTTTTTTTTTAGAATTTTATATAACAGATAATTAATTTATATCTTAATCGACTTTCGTAGACTAATATTAATAACTATTAATTTCTTGTTAAATACAATTTTAAGTTCATCTAGCCAGCGTTACGCTGATCTACTTGTTAATATGGATTGAGCTACTGGAATGAAGTCAAATATTGACATTATGAACTTCGATCGAATTTTGCCCTTCATTTGTTTGATCGGGTAATTCCATTAATTTGACCCTTAATTTGAAAAATAATTTTCGAATTTTCAAATTCTATAAATTCTGTAGTTTTTTAAAATAACACAAAATACCATGAAATTGGAGACCGACACAGGTCTCACCTTAGGCTAAAATAATTGACACTTTGGATCGAACCTCACTCCTCCATATTTGTACTAAAAAAATACCATGATATTGCACATAAATATTAATTATTAAATGAAATAAAAACCGTAAATTCATAATAAGTGCCGCAGTTTTGTGAATTTCTATATGTAAAAGTGCCATTTATTTTGTAAATAATTATTATTCCTTGTCTATATATTTAACTTCATTTAAAAATAATTTTTATGTAATAAACATTATATTATACATGAAAGTACTATTTTATTTGGCTATATATTTAACTTCGTTTAAATTGTTTTTATATAATAAACATTCCATTTTAGATTAAATGTGTAATATTTTTTAAAAAAAAAATATTTTAGATAAGAGCAATTTAAGAGTATAATAATGATATATTTTCATTAATTTTTATTCCTAAAATTAAATGTGATTTTTTAGAACTAAAAAGTTGTAGATTTTTGGGATAATTTATCACTATATCCTTATAGTTTTCCTTTATTCCCAATTTTGTATCTTGAGTTTTGTATGTACTAATTATATCCCTCAATTTTTAGATTGTATCTCGATTTTATTTCAACCGTTAGTTTAATGTTAAGAGGTTATTTAAATCATTTTTTATGCTAGCTTAAATTCCTAGGAAATTGGAAATATTAATACAATTTATTTATTTTCTTCAAAAGTTCGTAAATTCATAGGAAATTGGAATGATTAATATAATTTATTTTTTCTAAGGTAGATAGAAATCAATATATATATTAATTTTTAAAAATATTTTCTAATGAAATCTCAAGAATTCACCGAAAAAGTATAGTATGTTTTAAAATTTAAAACATTTAGGAGATAAAATATCATAATATAAGTTTAAAAATTCATATTGAAAGCAAGTATTTTGAAAGTCCACAAATAAATAACTATTCGACATTTGAAAGTTACCAAAGGTGGTTCTCTTGCTTGGTTATATGTTGTGTGTTGATTTATTACCAATATCACATAAAAGTTTATCGCTTGATTTTTCACTCGAAGGAAAATGGAGAGAATTATATTTTTATTCATTTTCCATCTACCTATCAAATTAGATAAAATGTGTCCCAAATGAGTTTTCGAGTTGGTGGATTAAGTGAGAATTTGGTCGATGGTCAAAAGTTCGATTCTCCTTACCAACATTTTCTCGGACGACCTTGTCTTATATGTCCTGACTAACGTTATTTGCAAGTTATTGTGTTGGCACAAATATTTACCCAATGCGTACCGAATGGTAACGATTACGGATTCTCACGTCATAAAAAAAAATTATATACATGCAGTCAAGTCTAGCCTCAAACTCTTTAAGTCTATGTGGCCAGCGTTATGCTGATCGAGCCTACTGGAATGAAGTCAAATATGGGCATTATGAACTTTTATCGAATAAGTTTCGAATTAGGAATCTGATAGTTCAGTATTATGATAACAAAAAAATTGAACTTTTAAGCTGTCGAAACGTGCAATCCGTGAGCATATCACCTGTTGCTAGTAGCTTTCTCGCGGGAATAGATCATCTGCTGTAGACATCCCCAATGCTGTGACCAAAAAAAAATAAAAAAATTTAACGTTTTTTTTATATTTATTTTAATTCTTTTTAGTTTTATTTTTTTTTTAGCTTTTTTTTTAATATTTCTTTTACTCACTCTCCAATTTTCATTTTTAATCTTGTTTAAAATATATTATAATTTTTTCTTTTGCCATTTTTGGACTTTTTTGTTTCCCTTTTTTTTCCTCATTAATTTTTTTTAAAAAATTACAACTCATTAATTTTTTTTAAAAAACTACAATAAAGGAGGAGAGGATTTCAATAAAAAAATTTCCTATTTTCTTGATCATTTACATGTCCAATTCTTTTCTAATTTTTTGACTATCGGATTTATTTATTTTGAGAATAAAATATATAATTATTTTTTTTTCATATTGACATATTTAATCAATTGGTACATTAGTATATAGTATATAAGCTAAGTATAAATTATAACAAGAAAAAACCATACAATAAAAATTGACAAGATAAAAAGAGAATAGAAAATACTTTTTAAAAAATTAGAATGTATACACAAAAAGGTCAAAAAAGAAAACAAAAAAAAATTAAAAAGAAAGTATTAATTAAAATATATAAAAAGACAAAAAAAAATAGAAAATTGTGATTATGGCTGTAAAACGACATCATAGTCTCTCTTGTGAAGATACCTACAATAAATGCAATTTTGAAATTAAAATTTTTTTTTGTAACAGCATCCTCTACGATGTCCACAGTGGAGGATCCGTTCCCCTTTCTCGCATGCCCTGTTATTAGGTACATGCATGAATGTGACAAAACCACTGTTACCTTCAGGGAAAGCAAAATTAAGGTTCCAAATTTTTTATTACAGTGTTTTCAATAGTCTCTTCTTGTCAAAAGTTTAAATCTATATATTTGTTGCACACCACAAGCGACCATGTAGTTGTGTTTAATAAATCCTCTCTTTTTTCCAAATTGGAATTGGAATTCGTTTATTCTTCTTGGCAATTGGTCATGTGAGTCAAACAATAATAAGACAACATTTATTAAAAAAAGTAGCCAACTGCCAACATATTTTGTGAAACAATCAACTTTTTCTAATTGCAACCACACTTTTGTTTCCCAAAAAGAAAATTAAAACTGTGTTGGGTGAAAAAGAGATCACAAAGAAGGAGGTGGCCATGAATTCAAGCATGGAATTGTTGTTGGAATTCGAGCTGGACTTTGTGTAACTCTGATGGAAAGAAGTTAAAGGTGAAATTGGTTGGCAAGAGATCCTTTATGCATGCTTGTAATAAACACATGGACGAATTACTTGCTTGTTTATAAAGACAAGAATTTTGCACTTGTGTTGCATGCAAAGAATGCATATGCAAATTATGAGAAGGGAGATGGTTAGAAAGGGCGTTTTAGCGGTTTTGTTTTCTGTTTTTGTTGTGGGATGTGTAGAAGGCAGGAAGTTGGGGCCAAATGAAGAAGAAGATAAGAAACCACAATGGTTATTTGATGGCAACCCTACTGGTTGGATTGGTAATGCTGGAGGAAGTGGGTCAAGTTTTGGACGTTCTTTTAGTTGGGGGAAAGGGGTTGGTTTCAGCTTTCATTACGGGAAGCCTGATTGCCTAGGAAAAGGTGGAGGTGGGGCCGGTGCCAGAGGTGGTGGAGGGGTTGGCAATGGTGGTGGTGGGTCTATTGGGTCGGGCAATGGCGCTGGACATGGAGGTGGTGGAGGTAGCATTGCTGAAGGAGGTGGACATAACGGTCATGATGGTAGGAAGCACCATGGTAAAGGAAAAAAACACCATGGAGTTGGTGGAGGTTTAGGTGGGTCCAATGGCGCTGGTGGAGGAGTTGGAAAGGGAATTGGGAAAGGGGGTGAAGCTGGAGGACACGGGCATGGAGCAGGAGGCGGCATAGGGGGAGGTAACGGTGCAAGTGGAGGGATTGGTAAAGGTGTTGGTGGTGGAGGCGAAGTTGGTGGTGGTAGTGGTGGTAGCATAGGTGGGGGGAATGGGGGTGGAGGTGGAGGTGGAGCAGGAGGTGCTTTGGGAGGAGGAATACCTGTTGGAGGTGGCGCTGGAGCTGGAGGAGGGGGAATAGGGAGTGGTGGAGGCATAGGAGGTGGTGGCGGTGGAACAAGTGGTGGTTTGGGAGGTGGAGGATTAGGTGGGGGAATAGGAGGTGGAGCTGGAGGAGCAGGTGGTGGTATTGGTGGAGGAACAGGTGGTGGTGTAGGTGGAGGTGGAGGTGGAGGTGGAGGAGTCGGTGGGGGAATAGGAGGTGGAGCCGGAGGAGCAGGCGGTGGTGTAGGTGGAGGTGGTTTAGGAGGTGGAGGATTCGGTGGGGGAATAGGAGGTGGAGCTGGAGGAGCAGGTGGTGGCATTGGTGGAGGAGCAGGTGGTGGTGGAGGAGGGATCGGAGGGGGGATAGGAGGTGGTAGTGGAGGTGGTACTGGTGGTGGACCAGGGGGAGTTGGAGGTGGATTAGGAGGGGGAATCGGAGGAGGAATTGGAGTTGGCATTGGTGGAGGAACCGGGGGTGGTTTGGGTGGTGGAGGTATTGGCGGTGGTATTGGCGGTGGAGTGGGTGTAGGAGTAGGTGGAATCATTGGAGGTGCAGGCAGTGGTTTGGGAGTAATTGGTGGTGGGGGTGGGGGTACCGGATTGGGAGGAGGTGGAGGTGGAGGTGGAGGTGGAGGTGGTACTGGTGGAGGAGTAGGTGGTGGTTGGGGAGGAGGAATTGGTGTTGGAACCGGAGCTGGTGGAGGTTTAGGGGGTGGCGGCGGTGGCGGTGGGGGTGGCGGTTTCGGAGGAGGTGGATTGGGTGGTGGAGGAGGTTTTGGGGGAGGTGCTGGAGGAGGAGGAGGATTCGGGGGTGGCATTGGAGGTGGAGATAAACAGAATAGTGGTGAATCACAGAAACCATGACTTTCAAAAGTTGCAATCAAGTCTAGTTCTCGAACTAATGTGCATTTAAACATTTGCAATTTCGTATTTTTTGTTATACTTGAAACCCATTTTCTTATTCAACCATGACTAGAAAAATACCTGCACAACTGTTGCATCCCTGTACCAAGAATTTTCAAATTATATAAATTCACGAGAATGTGTCAGCAACAAGACCCAAAATATTTAGCCTTTTCATACCAATTACTCTGGGTGAAGTACCATCGAAATTCTCCATTGAGGTGATGAATTATTCAAATTTATATTTTACTAGAAATAATGTATGTGTGTGTTACATGTACGTACGTATATTACACGTGAGAAACATATGTTCATTAAATGATTATAATTCGAAACGAAATTAATTAACTCAACAAAATATAATGACAATAATATTGAAAATTTTGACAATTCATGTTGATTAATTATATTTAACTAATTTGGATAAAAACATATTTTTTTCAATTTTTTAAAAAAATATATGGAATACTTAATTTTTTCAGATTTTTTTTATCATATCGTTTTCTTTTGTTATTTTTTATAGTTTTCAATTATTAAATTTTTTTTTTGGCAATCAATGATCTATAATTTTTAAAATTTACAACGGTGCTAGTTATTATTCTATTTTATGTAAAGTGAATCAATGCCATTGGATGTTTCTACTTTCTTCATCATCTTTAATTTATTAGATATTTATACTTGATAACATATAAACGTACATATATTATAACAATCTATCAGCATGTAAAAGTATCGACTTACTAATAAAAAAAAATATTGATTGAATGTTGTCATTTATTTACAATTTATAATAATAACAATAAATCATATTTTTACTGACACCAAAAGCAGAACCAGAAATATAATAAATGGGGAATTCAAATCAGTGATTAAATGACCGTCTATAATGGGTTGGTTAAAATTTATAAATAAAAATCATTACAAAATAAAGGTCTAAAAATGAGGAGAAGTTCTATAATTCAGGAGAAGTTAAAATTTAAAAAATCTAAAAATCTATTATGTTGTTGTTGTTATTATTATTATTAATATTTTAATATTAACTATCTAAAAGTGTGAATTAAGGGGCAAATTTTTTTAATTCCGATTTACTCACATTTTTCTCAACTTAACATTACCAATAATTATTTGTCCATCAAAGCACTATAATTTTAATTAAAAATGTATTATCATATGTACTTTATTTCATAATTCAAACACGACTTCTCTTCATTTTTTCAAATCTTCTTCTCTGCCTCAACACAAATTAAATCAGTTTTTGTGTAATTTCTAGAAAACTTCAACATCAATTGATAAAGAGTTACACAAGAGTACCTCGCAAATTCCGTATTGCATATTGATTCCTTTCAACATCAGATGAAATAAATTTTCGACTTCAGATAACACTCATGCAAAATTATATAAATTCCGTATTGCTCTCAATGTTTATTTCGTTCAACACTATAAGACCTCTAAAACATTAGATTAGTCAACTGAGAAAATAACATTTCAAAGTATAAAATCTATTTCTTTTAGTTAGTGGTAGAGATTATGAGGTATTCAGTATATTTAAAAAATTCCCAATAAATCTTCGAAGTTGATTTATAGGACATCAATTTTGATCTAATATACATCCATACCTGCATAAAAATATGTCGGAAATAATTTTAATTGCAAAATATTAATAAAGAATTTCAGAATTTTGGATCTTGAATATAGAACATTTTCAATTGGAGGATCATACTCACGAGTTGATTGATGTAATGGGTAGAAAAACATCAACATCATATTTCAAGAAGTATTTCTTATACTCTAGATTGCTTAGTTCAAATTCTTTATGTATTATTACTTAATATGATAGATCATTTTATTAAAGGTTCTTATCATTTATCTCCATTCATCTTTTTTCCAAACAGCATGTTGTTTGGCATGAGGACTGGATTAGCAACTTCTTCACAATAAAATGTGATATGAAGGTGAAGCATCTTTAAAAAGTTTATTTGGTTTATCGATGCAACCTATGCTTATATCTTATGATAATTAACTAAAATTCAGACAATTTTAGATGAGATGAGAAAGAATCACTCATAGAGTTCAAGGAAAATATATAAGAGCTTATTAGTTCAGCAGCGTCAAGAATATATTGATAAAGTTTTGGAAACTCAGAAAAGAAAAAAAGAGTTGCTGATTTTCATCCAACCACATCTCGAAAATGCAAAAACAAAATTGTAATGAATTGCTCAAAGCTTTAAGACATCCAGGTATCTATCAAGACATTTGTTGTCGAATGTAAAATTTATATTAAATATATATTTGTCATTTATCACTTACATTTTATTCTTTGTTTATTATTGTGGTTAGATGGATTAACGCATGAGTCAACATTGCTTGAGTGACATGAGGTACATCCGATGCATATTTGTTGTTATTGTGGTGCTAAGAAAATTTCAATTTGAGTCTCCAAAATTTTTTTGCGATAATGACAAGATAAAACTCGTAGTCACAGAGGTGCCAACTGATATGATCAATTTATTCACTAACAATGAATCAACAGATGCTATGCAATTTCGAAAAAATGTGAGAGCTTACAGTAGTATTGTTGGGTGCAATAATTGATCCTGCTTGGTAGAGCGATCGAACCGTGGTGATTGAGTTGATGTGCGGTTTAAAAAATTTGAGTTGCCCTATTACCACTAGCTATAGCTTTTGGTAAAGCGGCAAGCGCTCGGTCCTACAATTGATATCAGAGTCAATATCACGGGTTCGATTCTCATTGATTGCAAGGAGTGTCATTATTGGGAGGGAGATTGTTGGGTGAAATAATTGTCCATGCTTAGTAAAGCGATTGAACCGTGGTATTTGAGTTGCTGTGCGGTTTAAAATATTTGAGTTGCACCAAACACTAGCTATAGCTTTTGGTAAAGTGGCAAGCGATCGGTCCTATAAGTATCTTCGCCTTCACTTCATTGGGCGTTAAAATTGATAAAGCTAGATTCTTCGAGCTAAGAGGTTTACACTTTTAGAATCATAAGCCAAACATTTCACAACCTTCCGTCTTTAATGCCTAATGAAGGTGGACCTTCTCATTTTCAATCATATTTCTAGGATATTTAGGATGAACTAAATAATATAATGTACGACGTCCAGATTAATGAAGATACTATGAAAGTCTTGAATAACCCTTATCCGGAATTGTTGTGAAGGATAAATGATTTCAAAAACCCTTGCAAAAGCCCAATAAATCAGGTAATTCAACAACAACAACAAAATGTCTCAAACCACATCGACGAAAGTAGGAGTGCAACAAAAGAAGTTCAAGCCACCAAATCTCGGAACAAGAAAATAATTGAGACTCAAAATATGGAAGATGTCAATGCAAATGCGGAAATTAAGATTGAAGATGATGACAAAATTATTACTTTTATAAAAACGAAAAAACACCAAACGGTGCCCTATGTTCAAGTCTCGAAGCCAACAAAAAAAAAAATTAATTGCTGATACCAAAGGAAATACACAATTTCTGATTGAAAATGATGACAAAATTTCTTCTTTCACAAAAAGAAAGAGACAAGTCAAAACTTGAAATGATACACAAAAAATGACATATGTGAATATCAAGTAAGAAAACTTTAAACTCATGATAAATTATAGCAATATATGCTTTTATTTTTTGTATTTATGTCCTAAATTATAATTTATCTATTAATAAATGTTCATTCATATATTTTTTAAACATTATTATTTTGATTGACTGATTATATATCATTATCGCATTGTCTTATACATAATTTTTTATTATAAGATTTAAGTTTTTTTACAATGATTTAAGTTAAAGTCTACCACACATAATTATCTTGGACAATAATCATCGGGATACCATGTGCAAGACACGTGCTACTTTCTAGTACCTACAAAAGTGTGGATAGAGAGCAATATTTTTCAATTGTGAATTGACCAAACTAACCCTCCATATGTGTAAATAATTAGACATTATATTGATATTTTTTGTAAATATATTTATGTGTTAAGGGTATATATGGTAAAACATCATCGTCCCTTTAGATGAAATTATTGTTTTTCAGTTGTTGACCATGTCAAACCTACAATAGTGTGTATAGAAGGCAATGTTTTTGTGGGGACCCGGACGCTAATCATGTTCTTATTCGTCATTGGGACTAATTAATCAATTATAATAAACAGGGTCTAAATTTTTTTTTTTTTCAATAGAATATTAAATGCGGAACGTAATGGAATCACTCTATTATACATATCAGTATAAAAGTCAAGTACAAGTTTTGTACTATATACAATCATTTACAAACTAAGGTTCAACTACTAAATATCAAATGTTCAACCCTATCTCAAATCAAGTCCGTAGTCTCCACTCTATCACGATCTCTCTCCTCATATCCTCGACCCTGATCCTGTCCCACCTGTTGTCATGTACACATACAAACAAGACAACAGTCGGATAACCCCGGTGAGAATATGATCCCAGTATAAATCAACGAACATGCGATAATATAATCAATATAAAAGCATGAAGTAAATATCAGAAATAAATGTCAAATCTGAAACATGAATCCATATAAAACTGTAAATAAACTCGTGACTCCACGTCTCAGACTAGACTCAATCCTAGTTTAGGGATCCCGGTTTCCAGACGTTGGTATTCCTATATCGACCAACAGTAATAGAAGAAACTCCGATTCTATCCACGTCGATATAACCAAACATCCAGTGTCTTGACCTATCCGTCACAGACTGTGGCACTATCGCCAATACACTATCTTGTGACATCGTGCAACGTGCCCGTGGCGATCCCGCCAGTATCAGGTACTTCTGTCACAAGATCACTCGTCTAAACACATGCTCTCTATATATCAATAGAACAAGCATAGCAAATCAAATCAATGCAATTAATAACAAATAGTATGTGATTTAGGGGAACACAAGTATATCCTACTTGTGTCGATCTCCCAATACCACATTGACTTATACCTTCCGTTTGTCGTCTCGGTCTGAAGCAATATCAGTTCTGAACTCAAGACTGTCTTTGTAAATCTGAAACGGTATATCGAGAATCATCATATCAATATTCCATTCTCAATTCAACACTGAATCTGATTAATCTGAATTTAATTGAAATCATCGACATAACGGCACAATCTCAATATCCCCGTAAAAACCATATCAACAGATATCAATCACCAATCATAACCCAGAGCCAACACAAGCTCAAGGCCAGTCACAATGCAAATCTGTCCAATACCACTCAATATAATCTGAAAAATCATAACAAATTCGTAATCAATATGTTTTTCAATCTGACTTCGATTCTATGATGTCTAACGTATCAAGAACATCATATAGGAATCCTATTCAATTCTGACAATAGCATAATTTCAAAACATATCAAAACGTAACAAAACTTACGTCCAGTTGGAGCCTGCGTCGATAGTAACACAGTACTGAAGTCGGATTGAAAATCGGACGGACGGATCTTCCGTAAACTTCAAATTTCTAAAAAAAAAAAAGGCGTAAGGATTTTTCACAACTGTCCTCTGGAGCTTCTCTCGATTTCTTCTGCTGAATCTCAAGAGGAATGTTGGACGTACGAATTATATACGTCCAACAAGAATGGCAAAGACAAGTGTCGAATTTCTGTCCAGCATGCCTCGCGCATATGCGCGTCGAATACCGGCGCATATGCGCGAGACTCTCGGTCTCGGCGCCTTGTCTTCTCGGCTGCTCACGCATATGCGCGCCTTTCTCGGCGCACATGCGCCACAATCTCTGGAATCGACATCCTGAAATCCAGCCTCTCGCGCATATGCGCGCCCTTTCTCGCGCATGCGCATATGCGCGAGAAGTTCTGTCTCGCACATACAGCTCCCGAACAACTGGCGCATATGCGCGCACCACTTCCGCGCATATGCGCCAGAACCTCTGGCCTCACTTTCCTCTTACTCATACATGATCTCCATTCATGCCTCGGAATGGTCCGTCTATCATCATATAAATTTATCGATAAATCATCTCAGATTAACAGGATAAAAATCTCGGGCATTACAGTTTTTCAATTGTAAATTGGCCAACTAGCCTTCCATATGTGTAAAATATTAGACATTACATTGACATTTTTTTAAATATATTTATATTTATGTGCTAGGGAGTAGGGACATATTGGTAAAACATTATTGTGACTTTAAATAGAATTATAGTTTTTCAGTTGTTGATCATGTCAAACCGGTAGATACATAATGAACAACGATGGTTAAAGAATTTAATAGTTAATAAGTAATCTTAATTTCCCTTTTTCGTTTTGACCACAAGAAAATAAGTTTTCAACTTTATTTATAATAAAAATATAAATGTAAATAATAATTATTATTAAAACGATATAAATGTATGTAAACTATAAAGAAATTGAAGAGCTTGTGTAAAATATGAGATATTATATTGATATTATTGTAAATATATTTATGTGTTAGGGACATACATGGTAAAGCATCATTGCTCATTTAAATAGAATTATGTTTTTTAAATTATTGATCATGTCAAACCGTTTGATAGATAACGAGCAATGATGGTTAACGAATTTAATATTTAATAAGTAACATTAATTTCTGATTTTTTTCCATTTTAGTAAAAAAAAAAAAAAACAAGATTTCAACTTTATTTATAATATAAATGTAAATTTAAATAATAATATTTTTTAAAATGATATAATATGTACAAACTACAACGAAATTGAGGATTTATTGATAAAATCTCAATTTTTAGTAGTATTTTTTAAAATAATAATAAATGTATAAAATATATTATCTGAAGTTAATAAAATGTATGATCAGTTAAGTGTTTAGAAGGAGGTTGAATAAACACTTAAAAAACAATATGAAAATTTCTTCGATTAGTTTTGATGGTTTGACAACTAAACTGACTATTCTCGAGTGTCTGTATCAGTTTGCTAACATATAAGTGCAGAAAGAAGCTAGATTGACATATTAGGATAAATCACAAAGTGAATGGGAAGTGGTAAACTGAAGTGTAAAGATGACATATATGTTTCTGTATGTTCGGAGAATTAAAGCTCTTATGTCATCATTTCTTCCATTAGGAAGGTTCGCACTAGAAGACTTTAGATTATACAAGTAGTTTGCAAAATTTCGATTTAGTTGTTCTTAAACACTACCAAACTGAAAGTCCTAATATATCAAATTGATTAATAGAATGTGTACAAACTGCTATATACAAGTAATACAAAATGATACTAACTTAGCACAAAATGATCCTTAAATGATCAGATAAAATTCTTCTGATTCAGTTTCGCTCAGGTATATCAAGGACTTTGAATACTTAGGCAGTGTTTGGTAGGGGTGATAAGGTGGGTTTATGAATTTTTAACCGCACGCCGCCGACCAGCGCCACCTCTCGACGCCGATCACCCCCTCCAACCCCCGCCGGTCGCCGTCGACCACCGCCGGTCGTCCTCCGACGCCGCCGCCGCCGAGCACCCCCTCCTCCTGCCGTCGCCGCAGCTACCGCCACCGCCGCCTCCGATCGGTAATCACACCGCTGGCCGACCACCACCGTCGCAAAAGTGGAAAGGCAATTTCGTCAATTCATCAAAATATTATTATTTATCTCATTCTTAATAATCATACCAAACATACTATTATTTTATCATTATCTACTTCAATCATTCTTTTTATCATTTATATGTTAAGTAATCATATCATTCAAACCAAACATTGCCTTAGTCTTATCAGGGAATGATTGATTGACCATGAAGTCAACTGCTCCTATATTTACACTCTTAAAAATATATATGTTCAATCAAAAATGTCTATTGGCTGTTTAGTCCATGTAAACGTTTTTCTGACAGTTCGTACTTCATACACTGTTACGATCAGTCTTGACTCGTACATTGTTGTGATCAATTTGTTCAGATTGCTTGATGTGGACATCAGTTTAGAGCTATGTCGTAAACTGATTCTGATGTTTGGTAAACTGAAATCATTTAGACTTTTTTATTTAGTTTTAGAGTAATATCAATTATGTTTAACTGTATTAGATGTATCAGTTTTGTTTAAGTGTATCAGCTGTATAAGTTTCTCTTAAATCAGTTTTACCACAGTATTACTTGTTAACCACCAAAATGTACCAAATTCTTGCTCTAACAAAAAATTAAAAATCATCATTGATAATTTTTCTGCTTATTTTTCTGAAAAAATGATTGTGTCTATTCTATGCCAAAAAATGATAGACTCTAACGGTATATAGATAAAATTATTATGAAATTGTCTTTAAAAGAAATGACACAAATGAGTCAAGAAGAGTAAAAGCAATATATTCCCACAAATAATTCTTAATATAATGTTACCACCACTAAATTGGAATTTATTTTGGTATAATGAGAATCACCAGTTGTGTGATTAATATATACAAATTATAATTTAAGTGAAAGGGAGAAAATAGTTTAAAATTAATTTTCTAGATATCTTTTAGGTTAAAATTCTAAATTTATATAATTATGATGTCTTTAGGATTATTTTATCTATTTATAATTGTAAAACAATTAAGTTATGATAATTATATCACTTAAATTAATATGATCTAATAAATTATAAAATGTGAAAAAAATTAAGCCATTATAAAAATGTCATTATCATCATTTATCTGGCACCTCTCAAATATTTTCCCATGATCATGAGTTGCAATTTGACCATCTCGATTAATAATTAATAAGAATTGATTATCTATTGTTATTACTATCTCATTATTATTTATTATCTCATACCTCACCATTTTTTCATGTTAAATTTTATTATTTTTAATTAGCCAAAAAAAATTTGAGGTATGAATATAATTTATTGATAATCTTCTAATAATAATTAATTGAATTGAAAAATATCATTATACTTAAATAATTATATTTTATTCTAATTCAAATTTAATAAATTTTTAATGTCCAATATATATATATATAATTCATCCGTAGTGTACATGATTTTTTCTTTCAAATGATAATAAAAAAATATTAAAATATAAATATATAGTTATAACAAATTCAAATTTTCTGTTAATAGCTTCAAACCTTAGCAAATGTAATTCTAAAAAAAATGAGGGGATAATGATTATGATGATATATTACACTGAAAATTAATCTAGAGTTGTGGTATTTTTTTTCTCTTTTGTGAGATAGATAATGGTATTTCATTAAACATCACAGTATAAAAATAATATGAATATATAATTGTTAGAAAAAAATTAGGTTTTTGTAACATCTATGTATCATTCAAGTTAATTAAGTTAAAATTTGTAATCTCCATTTATCATTCAACTCAATTAACTTGCATTAAATAATTGGTTGATTTTAATTATTAATTTAAGGAAATATATCCTCTTTTATTAAAATTGTAGGAAATGAAATTTTTTTTGTTCACTTTAAGTAAATATATATGACAAAAAATTGTGTGAGACGGTCTCACGGGTCGTATTTTGTGAGACGGGTCTCTTATTTAAGTCATCCATGAAAAAATATTACTTTTTATGCTAAGAGTATTACTTTTTATTGTGAATATCGGTAGTATTGATTCGTCTCACAGATAAATATTCGTGATACCATCTCACAAGAGAGCTACTCAATATATATTGGGTAAAAGGGGTGAATGGCGTATTTTTTTAGTTTATTTTCAATTCTTGAGTCTAAATATATTATTTTTTTCTCAAAATACAATTTATGTTCATAAATTTTCTTTAGCTAATATAATGTTTTATTTTTTTATATAACTCATTAACTAAAGAAATGCAAGGTTTTGAAAGATTTCGATTTACGATATTCACGTGATTATAGTTCAGAATATAACCTAAAATGAACAATTGTTGTCATATGTTTTTAGTTATTCCAAGAATTATAATTAAGTACTATTTTAGATCTTCAAGATGTAATGTTTTTAATTTGAGTAGCATATTTATCAATTCATTGAAGTAATGAGTAGAAAAATATCAACATCGTATACCAAAATATTTTCTTACACTCTTATATTGCTTAATTAATTAAAATCCATTCATATCATTCTATTTACACTCTTATATTACTTAATAAATTCAAGTTCATTCATATAAATATATTTATATTGTTCCGTTAGCTTGATTTATTACTTAATATGATAAATCATTATTTCTAATTCTTATAATTTGTTCTGCTTTATCTTTTTCCGAACAAAATATTGATTGATGGATTAGATCATGTTATGTAGAGAGTAAAAAGTATTTTTATTATTAATTTAATTTTTTGTTATATAGAATATGGATTCAAGTATAAATGAGTACCGACTTTATTCTCCTATTTGTGCCTTACACCAGCATTGTTAAGAATGAACTGAACTCAAGAGAACAGCAGAGAACTATATTGATCACGACTAAGAAAGCACACTGGGACATCCACAAAGCAGAAGTAGATTCAGAGAAAAGGGAAGAATGCAAGTGAATGGTTTTGCAGACACGAGAAGAAATATAATATCATTAGCTGATATTTTTACATCAGAAATGCGGGATCTGTTGCAGACTGAAAAAAACAGCAGATATAACCATGACCCAAAAAAACTTTTTAGTGTTAAAGAATATGCATACAGGCTGCAAGTGGATTTAATCCTACTGGAGTTAACAAAATGGATATGGATAAAACACACAGAGGACCTGCTCTTCCCCATGTTGACATGTAGACAGGATAATAGTTTGGGATTTGTTCAGTGAGGTGTCTAAATTATATGGAGAATCATTACTTCATATCCTTTTGCACTAACTGCACCAGTTGAATATGCATTGTCTATACACATCACCGAGCAAAACCAAATGCTGCAAAAGAAAGAAATGAATATTTAGCAAGCCAAACATTCAAATTAATTTGAGAATGACCCAAAGACCAATATTCTGAGAGGAAAAAAAGAAATACATAAAGACAAAACTCACCACGACATTCAGTTCTCAGCATACTATGATACACGATGGTCTGACGATGGAAAGGAAAGAAGCAGGGTGACCACACACAATAGCAAATGAATACAGTTGTGTCAAATCCCCATCTGCTTCATCCACAAGGACCACTTTACAGCCTCTAACACCTTATCGTTCTTTCTTAATGCAGCAATCAAGTTGGTATAGGTTATCCTGTCAGGCTCTATGCCATTTTCTCTCATTTCCTTGACCAAGACCACAGCATCTTCAACCATTCCAGCAATACCATATGCTTTTATTAATGTGTTATAGCCGCACAAATCAGGCCCAATTCCACTCTCTTTCAGTTCCATTAGCACACCAGAAACTTCTTGAATCCATCCATGCTCGCCATAAATGTTAATTAGGATGTTGTACGTGTAACGGTCAGAAGCATGATTAGAATCCTTCATCCACTGCAACACATTTCTAAACTTTTCCATTTCACCTTCTTTACCATAGACATCCAACATGCAATTGTAAGCTTCAAGAGAAATAGAAAAGCCATCAAATTGCATTTTCCTGACTGCAGCGGACATATTTTTCAAGTACTTATTTTTCCCATATGCAGCTATGATAGTATTGTAAGATATAGCATCAACTAAGCCCCGTTTCTTAGCCATCCAAAATACCTTTCTAGCCTTTTCAAATAGCCTAAATTTTCCATAAGCATTGAGCATTACATTAAAGGTAACAGTGTTTGGCGCAAATCCTCGCTGAAGCATCTCATCAAAAAGCCGTGAAAGTTCATCAACTTGCAGTGCATTGGCACAGCAGTTTATAACACAATTATACATTTCCTCATCCCAAATTTTGCCATTTTTCAACCCTTTATAATACAGATCAGCTAACTTGTCATTCATGCCACAACGCTGATAAATGCGGAGCATATCTCGTAGAAGATAAACATCAGGCACGATATTATTCTGTTCCTTCATCTCATCCAAAACTGCACAGGCGTCTTTCAAAGATCCAGACTTTGCATACATTCTTATTATAATGCTGAAGGCGATCATGTCCAATTGAACTCCTGAAGTCTTCAACTCAGCATACAGCTTGTCAGCTTCAGAAAACATGCTCATACTGCTGTATATGTCAATCATTGTGCAGAAAATATTCAAGTTGGGCACCCCAGCTTTAGGCATGCAAGTAAAAAGTTTGATGGCATTCTCAAGATGACCTATATCTTTGCAGGAACATATTAAGAGATGGTGTAAGTGGTCCTCGAATAGTGGATCCTCCCACTGCTTATCTCTTAGAACTTTCAGTGCATCATCTATTAAGCAATTTTTCACGAAAGCCGTCACAAGTATTGCACAAGATGTCTGATTTTTAAGAACATGGTCGTACAGGGAACCTTCCAAAATATAAGACAGTTTATCCAGCCTATTAGCCTTCTCGTATGCCTTCATGACAACACCAAGGATGGAGGAATTTTGACAACCAATCATAATCATATCATGAATAGTTCTGATGGAACCCTCGTCATCTTCATGTTTTGCTTGTAAATTTAACAATGTGTACAAGTTTGATGAATTAGGCTTGAAACCCAACATTGTCAATTCCACATAGTTACGTTCTGCTAGCTTATAATTGCCTGCACGACCCCAACCTTCAATTAATGACCTATATGTTGTTTCATCAGGCTCCAAACCAAGTTTTCTAAGGTTTTGGAACAAGAGTTCTGCCTCATCCATTCTTGATACTTTTCCATATCCAGTGATCATGGTGTTGTATGCAATTATATTGGGAGAAAAGCCAGCTTCTCGCATTGCGGACAACACTTTTTCAGCATCATTCAACTTGCCCTGTTGACAGTAAGCATTGAGCAGAACCAACCAATTCTCAAAATTTAAAATCAATTCATCTTCTCTCAGAAAGCCAATAACATCTTCTGCTTTGTCATACAAGCTCATGCGCGTATATATTGTGATCATAGATGAATAAGCAGAATGGCACAAAAGTTTCAGATTCCTCATCTGAGAAAACGTAAATTCTGCCTCTTCAAGAAACCCATGCTTCTGGTAAAGGGACATCAGCATTCCAAAAGTAGCAATATTTGGTTGAACCTCATAATCCAACATCATCCGAAACCACCTTGTACTTAAATCCACAAGCCCCATCTTACAACTAGCATAAATAAGAGTATTAAAAGTCCGATAATCAAGCTCACAGTTGTATTTACTAACCATTCCCTTGATGATCGATTCTGCTCCATCCCAGTCTTCTTTTCTGCCTAAAACACGAAGAATTATATTACAAGCAATTACATTTTGCTTCAGCTTCCCATTAACTTTCATCCACTCAAAAAACCTCAAAGCTTGGTTATTATTGCTATTCTCGAGCTGTTTTAAAATGGCATTGCAACGCTCCAAGCTTAACTCATTCCCAATATCATCAAAATCAAAATCAAAATCAACCACCGTATCACCCAAGACAAAAGCCGAATCATTTTGTTCATCTAAAACCACAGGTTTTTCTACACGTTTATAAGCATACCTGTTTCCACGCATGCCCGGCATCCGTTTGGTACGCTTATTGTCAGTCTTAGATTCCCGCAACCTTTTCCAGATATTAAATCTTCCTTTATGAATATTTCTATAAATAACTGGGCTTCCCACCCCAATATCATCATTTTCACTACATTTCTCCAAGTTATCAACACCGGGATCCACTGTGGACTCGGACGCATGCGAACACTGACTTCGGAACCCAGAAACACTACGGTGCTTTAGTTTACCAAACGGATTCGCAGTTAACGCCCCATTCATATTCACATAACCCGAAAATAAAGAAATTGAAGTAAATTTCAAGGATTTCACACTTGAAGATAACTTATTGGAGTCGTAAGAGTTGTTATCAATAGTCAATGATAGTTTCAGAGAGGCCATGGAATACCTCTACATGAATTACCTGGTTTAATCCAGCTGAAACAGGCGGTAGATTAGATTCAGAGAGGCCATGGAATACCTCTAAATGAATTACCTGGTTTAATCCAGCTGAAACAGGCGGTAGATTAGAGGCAGGAAATACTCAGAGAGCGTACCTTTGATCAGAGAAGTTGAGTTTGAAGAGGATAACTGCAAGTGGAGACAGTTCTTTGGATACATATTTTTCTTCTTTTTAATTAATTATTATAGTTTTCTAATATCAGCAGTGTTTGTGCTTAGGGATGGCAATGGGTTGGGTAGGGTATGGGTCGGATTTCATACATCCATCTCCATATCCATTTATTAAATTCATACTCATACCCATACCCATACCCATCGGGTATTGAATTTCATCATCATCCCCATACCCATCGGATTATCGGATACTCATACCCTACCCAAATACCCAATTATCATATACAATTGAATTTTTTCAAATTTAAATTGTTTCAATGAAGTTATGAATATTTAAAAAATTATTTAAATGAACAATAAGAAAAATTATTCACGCTTTATATATNAATCCCTCCATACCCTCTTCTATTCAAGTCGGGTATCGGATCCTCCAACGGGTTCGGATGAAATTGACATCCCTATTTGTGCTAATACGTTAATCTATGTAAATATGGCTTTCTAAAAAGGTTTTTTAGTCATTAGTAAATCTTTTGTGAGACAATCTCACGAATTTTTATCTGTAAGACGGATCAATCCTACCGATATTCATAATAAAAAGTTATACTCTTAACATAAAAAGTAATATTTTTTTATAGATGACCCAAATAAAATATTTGATCCATAAAATTGATCCGTGAGACCATCTCACAAGAATTTTTGTCTTTAATCATTATACAACAAATTAATTCTTAAAATTAATTAAAATAATATCAAATATATATTTATACGAAACACTCCCTGACAAAAAATAATAATAATTTTTCCTCGATATTTTATTATTATATTATATCTCAACTCAAGAATTAAAATAAATGTCTAATGTTATTTGATTTTTTAAACTAAATATTTCCTTTGAACATAAACAAATAGTCATTTTACTTCAACCAATAATTTTCTGAAAATATTATACCAAAATTTTCGACTCAAAACTAAATAAATATTACATATATANTATTCTCCTATTTTCGTGCAAACGTTTCATGTATAAACTGGTGCGATCCGACAAAAAAGTGCGCAGCAAATAGAAAAGAATCGAAAATCTTGGAAACCAATGGCATAAAGTCATCAGCATGATTGATGTTCTTGAAATATATGTGGAACGAGAGCATAATTTCGGCCAAGTCATTGAAATCAACTATGATATTATCCAATCTACGAGTCACTGAATAGGTCGAGTTTCGGCATCGATTTTCCGGACAGAAAAGACTTGAAGAGTGTTAAAGCTTGTTTAGGTTTATGCAGTGCAACTTCATGCCCAGCACCTCTCACCGTAACAAATGTCAGCCCGTCGTATTCTTGCGTCCATCCTCCTACCTGTAGCACAGATTTGGTAGACAAACGATAGAGATTAATTCAATTCCATTTTAAAAATCATTTATACGTCATAATATACAATTCAAAGTGAAAATGTTCGAGACATTTTGTTAAGAACCAATCTGAAAAAAATATTCTCTTGAGGCAGATTAGGAGAGCAGAACAGTGCGATTCAAGTGAAGTCATGATGAAGCAATTAGCTTATGGTTGACTCATATCGAAGGCCAGGTCGATGAGGAGATCATGAACATCACAACAATAATGGGGAAGGATCAACAACTGGTGAAATAACTCAACATTAGCACATAGATCAAAGAGCAATCCAAAACAGCAGGCTGAAGTAAGAGCAGGGTGAGTAGAATTTATTATTTTCCATTATCATCATTCTAGAAAAGAACTTTATTCAACCATTCCAAGTATGGCACTTGATGTTGGTTATTGTAATCAGGATAACATATAATACGGACAGAATGAAGTAAAATCTCTAGCTAATTCCCTTTGTATTATTCTATTAATCTCTTTTATTTGCCCAATCCATTCTGGAGTTGAGGGGCATCCTTGAATTTTCTCCAATCTAATCAATAAATATGTGCTCCAGTTCTTTTGAGATAAGGTGGTGAAAATATTACGAACTTTTTGAAGCAAAGATTTATGCTTCAGCAAAAAGTACATATATTTATGCTTCAGTGATATGTTCCTTCTATCTCCGTTAAGTGTAAATTTGATTCGTAAATCGATATTTTAAAGTGGAATACACCAAACTGACCTGGCCATCATCATACCAAGCACGCCATGGACCAACTGTTGGAAGTTTTAGAGAATCTATACTGTATCTGGTTGATGCAACTGGAATAACAGCATCAGTATCCCCACTAAAAAGTTCAGAAAAACTTGTTAAAAAATTATTGCCAAAGGAACATTTGTGAGACCATAATTGGAGGTTACAAACATATGAAACTCAAACAGAAAGAAAATGTGTCATTCAAACTTGTAAAATATAGGATGCCACGCAGAATTTTGATGTGATCATATGATGTAAAAAAAGTTTGAGAAGTACAACATCCTCTAGCAATGTGTTATAAATCAATTTTCCAAAAAGGAAGCTCATGGGCAGTGAGCCAACAACAGTTATATATATTAACACATTCCTCTTAAGCTACAGACCAAGAAACATAGGTCTGGCCAATGATAATCTATACTTTTAACAGGATGTAGTAACGAACGAGTTTGAAGATGTGAGAAGGAAAACCTGAAGATCCATATGCGAAGACCAGAACGTAGAAGCTCTCTGTAGACCTTCAACACTGATCTAGGAGAATCCTTCCAATTATCATATACCAGGTCACTGCAAAGAGAATGATCAAAGAACAAAATCCGGTAAAAAGAATATGCATTGTATAGTTTAAGGAGAAAACAAGTAAAATATTTTTAAGGAGAAAACAAGAAAATATTACAGTATTATGATCATTTCCAATCAGTTAATAAGGGTTAGCAAGGTGTTGAGATTTTGAAAGCATCGTCGTCATTGTCATTCAATGGCAGAACCAAAAATATAACAAATAGGGAAAACTCGAAACCACGATATTTGTAGAATTGATGGGGTTCATTTCATTTCTATTTTTACTCTAGAAAAACATATGCATGTATGCAGAAAACTGTTAAGAGGAAGGGATCCTGTTGGCATGTTGTTCCCACCATAAAACGACATTAGTTGAAGGATAATCAACATAAAACCACATAATCCCTAGAGAATAAGATGAGATCATAAAGCTGACATATCTGATGTATCGCTCCCTCTCATTCAAAACAAATTTGTACCTGCAGGTTTCCCATTTAAAGGAAGGACTTTTATCTTGAACATGAAGAGCTCTTTGAACCTCAGGAAGATTGAAGTAGACGGTTGAATGCTCTTCTGTGCAGGGATCATATGCTATTCTGAGGATACCAAACTTCTATCACAGGAAAACAAATTTAATTAGGAATCTTAATATATTTGAGGTAGACCAGTTAAATCAATAAAGCCTCTTCAAATAGTTCTCATGTCATGCTATCTGTTTTTAATCCCGATTTGGTACCTCTTAGAGTCTAAAAATTGTATTTTGTAAAGCACTGGTCACTTGTGACAATGTACCACACAAGATTTAAAAGAACCTGCACGCTGGGTACCCACAACAAATGAATATTTTTATGATGCTCGCGACCAAATATTGTCTCATCACACTGAATGTCAACACTGTTAAATGCAAACTTTTTTGTAATTTCATTTCACAAAATCAGAAAAATTTTGCAGTTCAACACTCTTAGACATCATTCTCTGAAAACCAAGGAAAATTGCAATTGCTGGAAGTACACTGTTGATTAAGCAAGAATCACCTAGAGTAACGCAATTGGTCTCTTTGGTGTGGTTCTTTTGGATCCCAAAGTAATTCTTTGCATAAAAGTTAGTGTAATAATATCATGATTTATATTTTTTCATCTTTTTTTGTATCTCTTTTATTTTATATAAATAACGCTCCCTCTAATGATGACACAATCAAGAAAAGCACCAAGAATAGCTGTTTCTGGTCTTATTTAGAGTAGCTCTTGTCTTTTCGTTCACAACATACCCATCCTAACATTATCTACCGTATCGGTATCTTGTTTTATACAACTTTTCATCTTTTGTATATTTTTTAAAACATCACTCTCCAATGATGTAAGTTTTATTTCCTACAATAATACTTAAATTTTAATATTTTCATATAACATATTAAATTTTAATATTTTTAATTTAGTTTTGACACATCCAACGCTTGTGCACTATTGTTATTATGAATGAAACAGCGGCCGAGCCAGAGGAAGACTGGTAGGAATGGTAGCTTCGTTCCACCTTAAATTGTTGTTATAGGTTCTTATATTTTTAAAAAATATATACACATAAATATGATCTCGTTCTCTCAAAATTTTTGAGTTTTACTTTCACCTCTCCTCCACCCGGTCATCGAACAAGGGTATTAACATTTGGTCAACCGGGCAAGATAGCAAAGCTAAAGAGAAAAATGCCAAGAACACAAACGCATACCCTTTTTCCACTCTGTGGGTGGTTTGATCTGCTGAAATTGGCTTTGCAGGGAGGAGTATAGATACTATAAAGATCAATGTCTCCCATTTCTTCTTCAGCAATGTCTTGAACTTTCTCACAAAGTTCCGAGGAGTGTATGAATGACTGAAAGTCGCATACAATGTTCAACCGCTTGAAGGTCTGGTCAGAAATCAAACCAACTGACCACATGAACTCAAAGCGACCCAAATGGTCATGAAAATCGTCTGTCAGAGCATTCCCGACCTGCTTAAAGGATATGGATATCTGAGAGGTTTTTTATGTTCACACAAGCATATAACTCTCATGCTAAAATTAAGAGCAGAAAACTAGTACCATGAAACCCTTCAGGTTGATGACTTTTTCTCCAGTGTTGTGGTTGTTTCGGACAATAGCTTGGCTTAGTTGAGGAACATAATGTCCTACACATGATGTAACAGTGAGAAATAATCATGGCATAAGGCCACATGTAACATATTAATGCACCAAACTTGATCACTAACTCCTTTCACATTCCTTGTTAGAATGGTATGTCAACGAACTCAAGGTTATGTTTCATAAGTATATTCTACATCACTCTAACTGCTGGGTGCATAACTGAGCCTAACTTCGCAACCGGCTCAAAAACAGTTAAGTGTAGAGGCAGAGTAACTGACGTAAACCACCAGTGCCACATGATTCGGTTTTTTCAATTCACAAAACAAAAATTTGGCATTCCCCAGCAGCCAACAAAATCTTAATCTTTTCTGACATCACTTGTTCTCTACAGAGTGTAAGCCACTCTTTTTGCGTCTTTTTAAGTCAATTCATAGACAACTTAGAAATCATAATGCGAACATATATTTTAAGGGTGAAATTAAGAACCGGTGACACTGACTGGTGGGATTGATTTCTCCTAAAGGACAGAACAATTATGCCTATTACCTAAAAGTTTTCCCTTTTATCCCTTACAGTTGTCTTCCTTTAATTTCTACCCCTGTTCTTACTTTCCATCTATCTTATCATTCCCTGTTTCCAACATCAAATTGTCAAATCATACTTCGAAATAGCATTGTCTTGAGAATTTCTGTTATGAAGCTACTACTATTTTTCACAAGCATATGGTAACTACAGGATCCACGGGCAACAACAGTGGTCTTGATTTACTCAAGTTCATTTCATGATTTTCTTTAGAGTGGAAAAATTTTAAACCCGGTGCAAATAAATTTTTCTCATTTTTTTAACAAAATTATGGGCAAGTAAAGCTTAACCAACACAGAAGACTTTAGCAGAAAACCACTGGATCCATCCGCCACTTAAAAAACTGAAGTAGCACTTTGCCACTTGTCCCTTTTTCATTTAATAATGGAGTGTTTGCAATGTGGAGAAAATTTTACTGTCAGTCCGTCCTTTTATGCTAACAAAAACCATACCTTCAAGTGCTAAGTACGCACTTTTATGCATGCACCAAAGTACATTTGATATTTGATTTCTAGTGTAATAAAGAGCATGGATAACTAACTAATGCTGCAGTGGTTGCCATCAATATCAACACTTGTTCAAGAAAACAACATACAGAAGTCAATAAGACAACAAACTTTTGATGGCATGCTTAACAAATGAAGGCCACCTACATGTAATAAGAAGCTCTAATACAACAAGACACCTATAGCTCCCCAAGGACAGCAATAAAAATAATTAAGAAATTCCACAATTTCATATCAAGTTATGATGAAGTTCACTGATAAAATTAAAATGTACAATGAAGGAAAAGACATTCATCTAAACCATTTTACGGAAAAAACACATAAACACCCAAATTGGATGCCTAAGCTTGACATGAACGAATTATGTAATCAATAAATTAAGCTTATATAGATTGACATCCAATTAATAAGGAAGTGAATGAGATTTCTCTGACATTTTTATCCAGCTATGCCCAAACTGAAACCTAATATTTTATGTTCATTTCATAACAACTTTCAACCCAAGAAATAATAATGTGATTGCAATTGTTTATTATCTATTGTGGTTTCTCTAGACAACTCACATGATGTCCTATTTACTATTACCCAGATTTATGTTATTTCTTCTTATTACAAGCAGGAAAGCTTTCCATAGGCAATAAATTCAATTTCTGAGATAATCCAATCTGGCTATTCATAACTTTCATAAACCAATTATATTCCATGTTGCAGGCAATAAAAGAAAATCTAATATATTCATCATCTATATAAAAAAACAAACATAAGAAGCAAACAAACTGGTAATACGAAGAAACAAACTAGTAATACGAAACTTTTCATAGTTCCAATTCCTTATACTTTACTCGTAAAAATAGCCAAATGACAGTTCATAGGATAAGTACACTTCGAGGAAATATATGGCCACTGACCAGCGTAGCTCTCTCCTGTAATGTAGAAATCGTTTTCTTTGTACTGTGGAAAACGATCAAACCACTGCAATAAAAATTCTAGGTTTTCAGCAGCTGCAATGTAAGAAATTGAAATCAAGCTTCTGGATGAATCTACATAGATTAGAACAACGAAGATAACAGAAAAAAGGCTCAAGCAGAAAAATGCACCTGTCCTTTCATCACCATTACTCAACAAGTCAGATGAAGTGTTTGAATATGAAAAGCCCACTCCAACTGGAGAGTCCAGAAACAAAATATTTGCCACTGCAAAATCAAAAAACAAATAGGAAAAATTCTCATTAAAATTTATTATTATGTATTCCATGTTGTTCTAGGAATTTTTCGTTAATAAACTTTAAAGAAAAAAAATCAACTCACAAATCATTAATAACTAAATTTCAGCAAAAGAATAATAGAAAAACAAAATGAATGTCAAGAACAGGGTAAAGGATGCTAAAAGATAGAATTTGATAATGCAGTGAAATGCATAACAACCATTAGCAACATTAGTAGTTCTAGATTCTGAAACTCGAAGGTGTAAAATGATAATCATTACATGAAGGAAGAAATAACCAACTAACCAAGGCATTAACCAGGTGATCATAAAATTTCAACTCTAAAAAATAATAATAACATAGAAAAGTCAGACCAGTTGTTGATAGCATTCAATTTGCCATCGGCTCAAAATTATGCAGTCGGTGGTTAAATAGTCCTCAACACCTATTTTTTTCTCAAGAAAATGAGTGAATCCATTAATCATCTTCAGAGATATTTAGTTTTTGTTTTTTGTATGGGTTATGAAGGGTGGACGTTTTAAGTTCGTTTTCAGACTAGAAAGCAGCTGTCAACCAACAGGAACCTGCATATTCAATTACTAGTATTTTCGAAGCCAAAAATATACCTTCATTCCAAGAATAAGGGTTCAAATAAAGGCTCTTCCCATCTTTCTCTATGTGGAAAGGTCCAATCTCCTCGGCCAGTCCAAATGCAACTGATGAACATCCAGGACCTGAAATCTCCAACAGGATAACAAAGACATATGATTTTCACAAAACCATATTTATATTATGAACTTAACAGCCAAACACATGAGCAATAAAAACAATTCAAATTTCATTTCAGAAGAAAAACAAGCTCCAAACAAAACACAGAGTATCACTCCTCCCTTAGACTAATCGGCAGAGATGGCCCTTAAGTCGTCGTCTCTTTTTACTCATGAATGAGCCACAGCCAAAATTCTTCATATCTATCCCCTCAAAAAAACAACACATTTAAAATCAAACAGCACCTTCTTTGAGGGTAACAAAAGAAAATAAGAGAGATTTTGACCTCCATTAAGCCAAAGAACAAGAGGCTTCGAAGAAGTGTCCTCCACAGCCTCAAAGAACCAATAAAACAGCGCTCGTCCAGACTCCTTGTTAGTAGTCACGTACCCTGAATAGCTTGCAAAACTAACATTGAAACTCTGTCCCGGAAGATCCAATACCTTATCCAGCTGCTGCCGATTAGATGGGTCGGAAGAAAAACTACCCCTGCAACTTACCAAATGGAGCTTGGCTACGAATAATAGGAAGAAAATATAGACAATCAAATCGAAAGTTGACATCTTTTTAGGGTTCTTCTTCGAAATGGTTGGTTCGCGAGGAAATGTCAGTGGTACGCCCCCAGAAAGCAGGGAGCGTCATACATTTTAGGCGTAACCGACCAATCACTCCATCTTCTTTATTGGTTTTTGTTTGTTGCGTAAACGCACGTGCGTAATAATAACTAATTACTATACATGCGTTGTACAATCTTTTTTATTATTATCGATGGACTAAAACGAAATTTGACAAATAATGGAAGGATTAAATTGATATTTGAATTGTTGAAATAAAAATAAAAGTGTGTGTTGAAATTAAAACAAAAACAAAAAACAAAAGTGTAATATTAATATCATATAAAAGTAAAATTGGAAAAAAAGTTAGTGTCCTCTTAGTTATTATCATATACTCATACTTAATATAATAGTATAGAAGTATAGAAGTATAGATAATTTCAGACTTAAAAGGAAATATATCATTTCTCGACTAAAAACCAAAAGGACCATAAAAAATTTTACCAAAAAAAATGATAATATATGACCTTGTGTTTTTTTATTTTAAGCAAAAATAAAGAACATTCTTTTTTTTATATTTATATCCAGATTTTATTTTAAAAAGTGAAAGAATATCAAATAAATATATTGTTTAATTTAATTCTAAAATTAAATAATAAATTTATATTTTTGAGTTAATAAAAAATTTAAGATAAATTATATTTTCAATTATTCATCATTATTATTTTTTAAAAAATAAATAGTGTCGTTAAATTTAAAAAAAATTGTCAACCACTTGGTAATTATTCTTATTGTACTTCATTTTTTATGTCCGAAAAGTCCAAATTAGATAAATGACACGAAGAGATTTTCTATTATAATTTATTTATTTGTTAGTTTCTATTACTAATAATAATAATTTTATTGATATAAATTTAGTTTTAGTATTTTCTGATTTTTACTGTTATTATTATCATTATCATTGTTATTGTTATTGTTATTACTATTATTATTATTTTACTATTTGTTGTTGATTTTATTTTAAAAAAATATTTATTGTTATTTTATATCATTATTATTATTATTTATATAAATTATTAATATTATCGTTATTGTCATTGGCATTAGCATTGCGTGTTGTGTAATTTTTGTTTTTAGAAAAATGTTTTTTGAAACTTACAAGTTGGTTTTTCACACAAATTGGTGGAAGAAGTATGTTTTCCCCTTCTTCAGGATTGTTGGTTTTTCTGATTTTTTTGTTTACTATTTGTATTAGTTAGTTAAAATAAGAGGGCTATAATTATATGACAGAAACTTGTGTGGAACGGTCTCATGGGTCGTATTTTGTGAAACGAATCTCTTATTTGGGTCATCCATGAAAAAGTATTGTTTTTTATGCTAAGAGTATTACTTTTTATTGTGAATACTGGTAAGGTCAACTCGTCTCAGAAGAGACTTACTATATATATATATATATATAATTTAATGTCATATTGGTTTAGTTAAAGTAATATATGGTGTGACTTCGTGATACCAAACTAAATTTACATATATAACTATCATTATAAATATTATATTTCGTAAAAAAATCTCATAAGACCGTTTCATAGGTAAAGTTTGTTAGACAAATTTTCAACCTGACCTAATTCACAAAAAATATTAGTTTTTATGTCATAAGTATCAATCCGTCTCATGGATATAGATTCGTAAAACTATCTCATGGAAAACTTACTCATTACCCTTGTGCTCAATCAATTTGTTGTGATTATGCTAGACTAGACTAATTTTACACATCTAACCTTCTCTGTGGACAAAAATCTAAACACAAAAGGGACTAACTAAATTATTTTTTAACTTATCTATAACACAAAAACTTTTGTGAGACGGGACTAACTAAATTATTTTTTAACTTATCTATAACACAAAAATTTTTGTGAGACGGTCTCACAGATCAATTTCGTGGGTCAAATATCTTATTTGGGTCATCCATGAAAAAATATTACTTTTTATGCTAAGAGTATTACTTTTTATTGTGAATATCTCGGTAGGGTTGACCCGTCTCACAGATAAAAATTCGTGAGACCGTCTCACAAGAGACTTACTCTATCTATAATTATCATATCTTGTGTACTTTTTAAAATCTTGAAATTTCTGATATCATTTTATCTTTATCCAAAATTTTGAATATTTAATGATTATATCACTCACGAAAATGTGGTACAAAAGTCATGGATTTTTTTTAAAAAAAAATTATTTAGAATTAAATTTATGATTATGTCTCATATGAGATGGTCTCACATATCAATATTCGTGAAACGGGTCGACTCAATCTATATTCAGAGTGAAAAATAATATTTTCAATATTTAAAAAATATTTTGACATCTTCATGTCCCTACCAATATGAAATTTAGAAGATTTACCTTTAACGTTTAACGTTCGGCTCCAACTATCCCGATGTTTAGGTGGTAATAGCTTTTGTTGTAAATTCTTACGAATGAATTATTGGATTCGCATGTTTTCAAATTCCGAATCGAGTCCACGATCAAAAGCTATGGTTCTCGTCTAAATCGTAAAAGAAAACTAGACGAAATTTTGTGTTGAGATCAATCACCGGAAGACATCGAAATCCGGTGACGGTGTCGCGACAGGACAATGGCGACTCACGGAGGTTGAGGGTAGTGATCACCTGTGTGCTTCTCTTCACAAGGGTGGTGGTCGAGCACTTGAGAGGGGAGAGAGAAGAGAAAATCAAGACTATATTTTTCTTGTGATCTTGTTCATGTTGTGTTATCAGTTTTTTATAACTATTATTTATTATATCTCAATTATTGTATCTAAATTTTTCTAGGTTGATTGTTTATCCTCGGTCAAATCTTCCATTAAGTATTTTCAGCTTTTAGCAATACATGATATAATTATTATTTAATCAAGTAACTTTAGATGTTTCTAGAATATGACTTAGTAATCAAAACTACTAATTAATAGTATATTTTAAATTTATTAATCAAATAATTATGACTTCATCATAATTTTGATTTACGATTAGGTATCGTGAATATGACGATGGTACAAATCTTGTTATTATGATGCGAAGTGAAAATTTTGATTCACTGATTCATTTTTTGCAGCTGCCTAATTTAAAACTCCTTCACCTCTTCACAAAGTTACTAGTCAAACTAACTTCCAGATATGAAATCTACTCATAAACTTTTTTATAAGCGATATGTTAGATATCTATCAAACTTAATAATCAAAATTAACTCCTTGAAACTGACTATATCAATGAGAACAATAATCCACTACTTGTGTGACCTCAGTAATTATGGAATACGGCTAACCTGGGTTCACAACTCATGTAACCCACAACAACATTTGTTTATTATATGATTTTACTCTTGTTAGCCTCATTCTATGCATCATCCCCTTGATCACAAGAACTTCGGAACTCAAGTCTGATTGCACCACCAGATCATAGTAAGAACATCTAGTATCATCGTTCAATGATCTCCTAGGTATAACCGATAGTGCCTGCGAGAACCAATAAGTTATGGTTAGCGTGTAATATAGTCCCTTCAATACTTATATCCCGATTGAATCTATAACCACTGATATATATAGAGTTGCATATAAATTCAATAACTATATGATTTATCTTTGAGTGATTACATTGACATTGTATGTGCAACTAAGGAAACACATTTTTATAAATCACATGTCTTACTCTGGCCATAAATTTATTGCATTATTAACTCATGAGATCACATAGTATATTTATACCCATATGTGAGCGGTGAATCATCAACTACAAAGTATCGGATCCTACGTATGTCGGAACTACACTCAATCTTGTCACCTGATGACCCTCTTGGAGTTGATAAACGAATCAAATTGCATTGCTATTACGTAGAGCATTCAAGTTGTCTCGGGTCAAAAGAATATAACCATAACTGCAGATTTATCAACTCGATAAGTAATAAACACTTGGAAAGTCCGATGGAGAGTTGTTCAGCGATTCATCATATGATAACTCATCTGTATATTTTGACATCTTCATGTCCCTACCAATGAAACATTGTACACCATATAACAGATATTAGTCTCAAACTCGAACGACATTTATCCTTATTTTAAACGTTTGAATCGACTAAGAACACATTTAGAATATACAGTAACTTATAAATGAATTTCATGATACATTCATATGTACGACCTCATAATACCATAACATATTCAAGGTCTTTACCTATGTAGCTTTCTTGTGTATAATACCATAATTGTTTAAAATAGTAAAATATTATTTAAACAAATAATATTTTTACACAAGAGTCAATAAAACTCAAATTAAAAGTTAGCTAACTGAACACATACTCTAATAATTTTAAGTGAATTTATCATTCACTTGTAACTTACAGCTGTACAATTTGTATTAACTAAGATATATAAATTTATTTTCAAGTGAAATCACTTTATATGTTAGAAATTAATATAAGGAAGTAGTCAAATAAAAATATAATATAAATTAGAAAGGTTCAAGCAATCATCGAACAAATGAATTCAAGTGTGTAACTATAGTTCAACGAACTCTATAAGTTATCTTATTGTATAAATGTAATAAAAAAAAAGCTTATAAGAGTAGGAAGTTGATCGATCTATCAATGAATTTTCAAGTTCTGGTAGGCATGGAAAGTTATTGGACTTAATGATCGTACCTAGCTTCTTTAACACAGTCAAGCAAAATTTAATGCCAAGTTTACTTTTTCTACCCATCACAAATTATATAATTCATACCTTAAAATTAATAAGCTTTATTTACAAAAAAATGCGTATGAGATGCTATAATCGTCTTGTGGTGGATCATTTTTATGTTACAATTTAAAATATTTGAGTTACATCATTATCATCAATAATAATTTTATAGAAAGAACAACGTGAAACGTTCGGTCACGGCGTAACTCCTCCGACGCTCAAGTCAGAGACTGAGGATATAAGAGAAGAGCAGCTAATGGTGCTGCTGAAAAATAATATAGTGAATATGAATGAATTAGACACTCAAACTTGGTATTTGTAGGAAAATACCTGGGCCAGTCATGAGTCTGCCTTCCATTTGGACTATTGATGAGTCAGGTGTAGTGGGCCCATCAATGGGATATCATGTATATGACAAAAACTTTTGTGAGACGGATCTTTTATTTGGAACATCTATGAAAAAGTATTACATTTTATGCTAAAATTATTACTTTTTATTGTGAATAGCGCTAAGGTTAACCCGTCTCACAGATAAAGATTCGTGAGATCGTTTCACAAGAGACCTACTCCATGATATATAATATATATATATATATATATATATATCAATTTAATAATATTGCATGTAATAATTATTATTAATTTTTTTGAATCCTATTCCATCGTTTCATTCGTTTTTTGTAAAAAAAATAAAATAATATGAAATTATGAAATATATATATAATTATAGCTCCAATCTCATCCCCTCTTCCTGACCCAGAGTCTTCCAATTCCGTGCGACATTACAAATTCATTTCTCCTGCTGCCCGCCGCTCCTTGGCTTCCGTCAGAAGGTTCTCCCACGTCTCTCTACGTACGGACGATAATCGTATATTTAAAGTTGGAAAAGAAAGAGAGGAAAAAAGAGTGTCGCAATAAACTTTATTCAATCATTTGTCATCGAACAACACTCAACGCCGTTTGTCCAAGAAAACCACGAAGCCACCTGTTTAGAAAGAACAATATCGCTTGAGTTTCTTGCTAAAATTTGTTTGTTCACGACCATGTGAAATATCTACTCTTGTCTTATCGGTGTCTGTTGCTTTTTGCTTTAAATTAGTTATTGAAGTACAGTATTCTACGTGGCCCTTTTCTAATTGCTATTGTTTTCACGTGCCGTGCTTTTGCTGTTTTTCCTCTGTTGATTCATTGCAGGGTTCTTTGAAATTGTGAAAAAGGTTCGTTGGTAAAATATACGGTGGATGTCTTGAGATTTGTGCCTTTTCCATATTAGAAGATTCTGCTGTTAGTCGGAGGCGATTGGAGTTTTGTTTTGTTTTCTTTGCTTTTCTTTCTTTTTTTTTTTTGTTTCGTTTTGGGCAACGGTTCGAGGAAACTGGGTCAAATTTGTAGATCTTTGAGGTGGGTTTTTGAATTTTGGGCTTAGTGACGTTCTTGCTGGTGAGATTCCTGTTCGCTTGGTGAAATCGTTGTTGGGTTTAGGGTAATTTGAGTTGGGGTTCTATTGCTTGCTACAATCGCTTCGCCAATAGAATCTTCCTGGGTTCTGCTGATTCTGGGATTTCAGTTGGTGGTTTTAAGCATAATATTTGGTGAACCTTTGTATGAAGGGGTAAACACGTGTTTAGCTGACTCTTTTACCTTGAGTCAAATTTGATTATTTGGTTATTGTAGCTGAAGTTATTAATTATTTTTGGTGGATCAAGGAAATGTCTTCACATACTGCAGAAGGTGTAGTGGAAGTGGGAAAACTTTTGATTCATATTGCAGAGAATGGGCACTCTTATGCGCTTGATTGTGATAAGTACACTATTGTTGAGACCGTGCAGAAGTTCCTCGAATCAGTTTGTGGGATAATGTTCAATGATCAGCTTCTTTTGTGCTTGGACATGAAATTGGAATCGCAGCGCCCTCTCTCCAGCTACAACCTCCCATCCGATGATCGAGAAGTATTTTTGTTTAATAAGGCAAGGATGCGGAGTAATTCACCACCCCCTGCACCAGAGCAAGTTGAAATTGTTGATATTCCTGATCCCCTATTACCATCCTCGTCTCACGGCGATCATCCTTTGGATAATGCCTCGGATCCTGCATTAAAGGCTCTGCCTTCCTACGAGAGACAGTTTAGGTATCATTTTCACTGTGGACATGCTATTTTCAGTCGAACTTTAGCTAAGATTGAGACATGTAAGAGATTGTTGCAAGAGCAGAAGGTGCAAGAAAGGGCATTGGAAATTGCCCGGGGTAATTTAGATCATTTCTATAAGATTGTACTTCAAAACTACAACGATTTCCTGAAATGTTACTCACAGCAGCACCGTAGCCATGCTAGCCTTCTTGCCAACTTTGGGAGGGATATCGAGAAATTGAGATCTGTTAGACTTTTGCCTGCCTTGATGACTGCTAATAAAAAATGCTTACTGGATTTTGTGAAGGAAGATAACTTGAGGAAAACGGTGGAAGACTGCAGCATTTCCCACAGACAGTTTGAGAACAAAGTGTCAGAATTTAAACAAGAGTTTGAAGACCTAAAGCGCAATACAGAAATGTTATTTTCTGGCAAAGCTTCAGTTCTTGTTAAAGACTTGGATTCGACTATAAAAGACCACCAGCAATTTATAAATGAGCAGAAGAGCATAATGCAGACTCTAAGGTATCTCTTTCCCCTGTCTCATATTAATTGGCCGCACCTTTTTCTACTTATTTGCAAATGCTGATTTTCAGAGGTTTTAAGTTTGAGTTTATCTGAGTGCAAAAGTGTGAATTTAGGGGAAAACTTCTTATTAACTGGCAAAGAAGCTTTCCTTTTGTATGATCATTTACAACATTGTGGACATTATCTATGCCTAGCACGAAGTATTGCATTGGTTTAGTTGTTTTATACTTGCTCCATTTGTCTGCTTTAACACTTATATTACATGAGACATTTTATACACTTTCTGTCTCACTAAGCATAAATGAGAATATGTATAGATGATATTCAAAATGCATCATCTATTTTATTTATTACCACCCAAAACTGTTTGGTATTATTGTTACTCGTATCCTTGTTGGCAGCCTTCAAAATCATGCCATGGCTTTTCAATTCTGCTTAAAGTAAGAAAATTTGGAATGCCATTGACTGCACATGTCATCAAGCAATATTCAGTGTTGCTTGACTTAGTTCCTTCTTTCGTAATAGAAAATTGAACGAATGCTTGAAAGCAGAAGCAAAGTTCCTGTCAATTTAAATTTCACCTTTAATCATCATACTTTACTCCTTTTTTGAAATGGAGATATTGTATTTCACCTTCAGGTTTTGAAGTTCGTGTTTACTTGGTCAAGAAAAAGTTTATATAGGAAACCAAACTCCATATGTTACGAAGAGTACGTTTAGATTCAAAATTGTATTAAGAAAAAAGTTTAAGAAATGAACTTTTGATTAGTTTATGATGCTTGTTTAAGATTTTGCAGTTTTTTGAGTGCTTGGAAAAAATGAATTTAGTATTTGGAAAAAGCCAGAAGTTGTATCATTTGGAGCTTTTGTTTCAATTTCCTTTTAAGTTTTTTTTTAAAAAAAAGTGCTTTTGTACTAGTATATTCAAACATGAAGGCCTTTTTTGTTAATGTCTTCCTGGAACAGTTTTCCATCATCTGACAATAAACACAATCAATTATTGTTTTCTTTCCCGAAAACACATATTTGTTCCATTTCAACATATTCATTATTTTTAGCTATTTTTCGTTACTTCCAAAAATTATTGTATAATTTGTTTATATTATAAACCAGATATCATCATCATAGCATATTTCCGCTAGTTACGGGGTCGGCTACATGGATATTACTTCTCCAAACTAAATGATTATCCCACGTCATCTCTTAAACCAATATATAATATATCATTCTTAACAATTTTTTATCCAAGTTTTCAATAGCATACCTCTCTTTCTACTCTTTCCATTAAACTACCAATCTAAGATATGTCGGATTGGGGTTGTGTTTGGTCCCCTTTTCACATTACTAAACTATTTCTCCAAAATTCTGACATTTTCCTAGTATCTAGAGTTCTATTAAATAGCTAGTCAGTCATTGGATCTCAACATCCCCAAGTCACTTCCATACCCCAACCTTCGCCGGTTTCATCATCTTCAGTGTCTCTTTTACTTCCTTAGCGCTATCTCTACAATGGAACTTTAGATGCCTTACTTCCTACATCTCATATCTACTCGCGCTTAACTCATCCATACTTGTTTCATTGAGTAAGTTCTTAAAGTAATCCTTCGACGTATCTAAGATGGCTTTATCTTGCATTAAAACTCTATCATCTTAATGCTTGATACACCTGACGTGGCTCAAGTTTTTAGTGTTCCTATCTCTGGCTTTCGCTATCTTAAAAATATTTCCCTTCTCCTTTTGTACCTAGCCTATCGTACAAATTATTGTAAGCTCTTTTCTTAGCATCTTCTACTGCTATACTACTGAGTCTCTTGGCTTGTTTATACAGCTCATACGATCCTTGGTCTCTAGCTTCTTGTCAGTTCTTGAACCTTATTTTCTTTTCCTTAATGGCTTGTTGCACCTCATTGTTCCACCACCATGTCTTCTTGTTATCTCGTCCCTTCCCTTAGCCTCTCCCAAGTACTCCCCTCGCCTCCTTATATGGTTTGCCATGAGCTCAAATAACTCATAGGTATCGGTCTTATTCTTACGCTTTACATCCTCACATCCTTTGAGGACTAACTAACTATCTAGAATCTTATTCCTAATAGTTTGGCATTCATCTCCCTTCATAGTCCACCGTTTGATTCTCGGCCTAATCTGACCTTTGTTTACTTTGCTTCTACTCGTAAGGCAAAGATCTAAGATTAATAGTCTATGTTGGGTTGCCAAACATTCTCCTGATTTGACATTAAAATTTTTACTACCTAGTCTTCTCTACTTACAAGAAAGTAATCAATCCTAATGGTTATTAAATGACTCTCCCCGTTCTTAAAGAAAATGTTTACTACCCCAAGATCACTAGCTAAAACAAAGTCTAGAATAGAAACCCCCGTATTATTTTGAACCCCAAAGCCTTGACCTCCGTGGCCCCTCTTATATTCAACTCTATCCTTACCAACATGCCCATATAAATCTTCGCCTAAGATCTTTTCCTCACGGGGATTCTACTAGCTACATGTTCTAGAGTCCAAAAATTCCTTCTTTGTTTCAGCATCTAATCCCACTTGTGGTGCATATGCACTAATGATATTATAAACCTAATATGCTATTATAAAATTTTCAAATAATTATATTCAGCAATTTCTGACATGATTCAAATTCTATGTTAGTAATTTTATTTATCCAAGACAGAAATGAACATATATTATTTATTTACCGAAGTATTTTGACAAAACTCTTCCCCCAAAACAAATGAAGCATGACGAAATTGCTTTAACGTTTTAAACAAATAGCTTCAAAATGCAGTATTAAACTAAACTATGTCATAAGCTATGTCCGTGTGATCAAACCTATCATATTAAATAGAGACATTAACACTGCATCAACATTATGTGAATCGGAAATATTTCTTCCACGGTATTGGAAATGGAATGAACTGGAAATTTGACCCGAGAGAAATCTGAATGACCATTTAATTAAAAGTTTTAAAGGATGTAAGACATTAGTATGGATTGTCTTGAGCAGAGATAAGAGTCTAATACTTTTGGTTATTTCAATGACTTACCGCAGTGATGTGGTAATAAGTTGTGTCATGGGCACGAGTCAAGGTCGTTGCCAGTTCGCCTGGGTTTGGTTGATAACAAGCTATGATGTCATATACAGTGGATTCTACGTATTCTAAAGCAACAAAATTTGCATTCTTTGTTATTCTTAGATTTTTCAGGCCCCCATTATGTTAGTTTAAAGTATTTTCATGGTATAGAAGTCAACCAAGGTATGATAGCATATACAGTGGATTCTAGCTATTCTAAAGCAACTAAATTTGAATCTTTGTTATTCTTAGAACTTTCAGGCCCCATTATGTTAGTTTAAAGTATTTTCATGGTATAACTTTGAAATCTTTTCATGTTTTCTGGCACATGCAACGAATTTGGTTCCTTAATTTTGAAAGCAAGCTGTTGCATCGGAAACCTGAACTTGTTAGGATGGAAGATACCCGAACATGTAAAAATTAGAAAATGCTATTGGTTGCATTTTGATACTATTTTATTTTTAAAAAAATGTGCAACAATGCATCCTCGAGCAAAATCAATTTAAGAATATATACTTCAAGAAATTGTAGGATAAATTTTAGCCCATATTTCGAGGAGCAGCAAACATGGTGGTTACTGGTTAGGACACTAGGCTTTAAAAGATTTGAATTGTGTTATGTTGCTACTTACAACGGCTGATAAATCAACAATCATTTGGTCCTATAATTGGTATTAAAGCCAATAATATCGAATATTCATTAAAATACTGTGAGCCATGAGTTGGTGCATTTTTATGAAGGTGTTGATCACCGTATATACTTATAAATATACTTATAGATATTTGAGTACACAGTAATCACCAATTATAAATTTTGGTTGCTTGATCCTTTGCTATGGGGCCCTAAATGAATTGCCTTCTTTGAAGTAACCCTTTTATGTTGGATGAGGAATGTCACGTTCTTATGGATAACATTTGGTAATTTCATTGCAGTATCTATACTTTATAAAGATTTGGATGTTGAAAAGAATAGGGGTGGTAGCTTCTTTGAGCATCTTATTTTCAACTTAAACTCTGATTCGATATCCAACCTGCTTGGACAGCATCTGATTCATCCAATCATGGTAACATTCAATGTGGCGGGGGTTGTGTTGCCAGTGGTAAAAATGAGATTACAGCGCCAAGCCTGTTTTAATTGCTGCTAGAGAGTTTAAATGCAGCCTTATATCTTAGCGTTGGCCAGTAATAGATTTTTATGCTATTGGAATTATGTCCCTGAATGTTTTTTTAATCCTTCGCTGAATGTTATTTCTCATGCATTGTATGTAATGCATATGTGCTTCTCCTTTCCATTATAGCCTGTTTGATAAGTGATCATTTTGTGAAAGTATCATGTCTGTTGGTGCAGCAAAGATGTAAAAACGGTGAAGAAACTCGTGGATGATTCTCTTTCTGGCCAATTTACCTCTTCACTACGTCCTCATGATGCTGTTTCAGCCTTAGGTCCTATGTATGATTGCCACGATAATAATTACCTTCCAAAGATGAAAGAACGTGATCATGCAATTTCGAGTTTGCTTAGTTTCTGCAGGGATAGAAAAATTGAGATGAATATCTTTGTGCACAATTATATGCAAAAGATTGCATATATACAATACACCATCAAAGATGTGCGCTACAAATTTTCTGTATTCCAGGAAGCTTTGAAGCGTCAGGATGATCAATTTGAGCCCTTAAAAGTGGTGCGTGGAATTGGTCCTGCTTATAGGGCTTGCCTTGCAGAAGTCGTGAGAAGAAAAGCAGAGATGAAGATCTACATGGGCAAGGCTGGGCAAATGGCAGAAAAATTTGCAACTGAGAGGGAATCCGAGGTTAGGAGGCGCGATGAATTTCTGAAAGTACATAGTACCTATATTCCCCGAGATATATTAGGAACCATGGGATTGTACGACATTCCTAATCCATGTGATGTCAATGTAGCTCCTTTTGACTCTGATTTGCTTGATATAGAGCTTTCAGATGTTGATCGTTATGCACCAGAGTCACTGTTAGGACTCTCTTCAAAGAGTGAAAAGCATGGGACTTCAAGGAGTTCATTATTGATGTCTGACGATGATTCTCAATCTGCTGAAGATGAAGGAAACGTAGTGAACTTCCAAGAGAAGTATGGTTCACAGGAGTTACTTAAGGAGGCAGAGCTGGTGGAAATTGCGGGGACCAGCAAGATGGAAGTTGAGAATGCAAAACTGAAAGCTGAACTTGCTTCTAAAATTGCCTTCTTGTGCTCCATATGTACTGATTTCGATTATGAATCACTTGGTGATAGTAAAATAGAGAGTTTATTGAAAAATGCTGCAGATAAGACTTCTGAAGCTTTGCATTTGAAAGAAGAGTATGAAAAACACCTGCAAACATTGCTAAAAATGAAGAAGATACAGTGTGAATCTTATGAGAAACGGATTCAGGAGTTGGAGCAAAGGTTGTCTGACCGGTATCTGGGGAGAGATAAGCTTTCTGCTGATGAGAATGATTCTAACTTTGCAGTTTCAAATGCAAAGATTGAAGATAACAAGTCAGAAATATCAGGACTTGAAGGAATTCACATGCCATGCTCAATGGAAGAAGTGTCTTCTGTATCATCCATCCCGTTAAAACCTGGGCTTCTCCCTGCAGAAGATAAAGCACAAGAAAGGATTGATGATAGTATGACAGATTCCTCTAGCACAATTAATCCAAATCCTCTGTTGGATTCATCAATGCTCGATCTACATATTGATAAAGGGCATCCGTGTGATAAAAACGAGAAGGGAAAGCTGTTGTCAGATGAGGGCACGACACTTACCTCTAGTAATATGGCAGTTAGCATGTCACAGCCAACAAGTGTTCTATCCTGTGAAACAGTTATTAAACCAGGTGTGGATGCTACAGAAAGTGATAACTTTGCGATGGAATTACAAAATGCCTTAGCAGGGAAAGCAAATCAATTAGATGATGCAGAAACCAAAATCCAAGCATTAATGAATGAGGTTTCCAAGCTTGGAAGGGAGTTGGAGATCAGTCAGAAGCTACTTGATGAATCTCAGGTACTACCAACTTGAAAGTGTTTCATTTTCTGAGCACAGGGCTAGGGTTTCTGTCAGGTAGCATGCTATTTGATGTATGTTATAGGTACATGACTTTTCCTCCCTCGCAGTTTGTCTTCAGGATGTCATTGGTTGGTTCTAATGGGAAGGTGGCATGTTTATGTTGAAGCTCACATCACTGCATTCTGTCAAAACTAAAACTAAAGTAATGAAATTGCATTTTCTACATTTTGGTTTGTTTTTCTTTTGGGTGCTCTGAGAAAATAACAACCCTCCCAAAAAGTAGTGTAAAAAAAGTGGCATATGCCATTTGATCGCTGCAAACTGATAGTATTATTTCGTAAATAGCAAAAAGATGTTAGCTCTGTGATTACTTTGGGAATAAACATCATAATGCATTATGAAAAGAAGATTTTTTATGGAGAAAGATCCTTCCATCCCCTCTGCCTCCCTTTGCAATTCTTCGTCTTCGTATTGTTTATTGAAATAAAGAGTAGTGTAGGACAATTACCACAAGTCTTTAAATGGAAGAAAGACACTTAATTTTATTAGCATGTTATCATTTTGCATTATCTTGAAATTATGAAAGTTATATTTAATATCACATATTAATGTATATACTAATTTAGTCATTTAGAGTCCATAGGGCTCTTTCATTAAAATTTTTTTTCAATACATTTGGTAAATGAGATGTGAATAACCAACTTCCTTGTGCTTTTGTTCTTATATATGAACTGGAATTTTAATTTTCTTTTTAGAAAGTAAATTGTACTTTGATTGGGATAGCTCTTCATTCTTTTAAAAATCCTCATACTGCGATATAAAATATCTCCAAGGAGTAGAATTTGTTACTGGTAAATAATTTATAGAAAAAATACAAGAGTTATCTATGACGAACTTGGAAGTTTTGTTGTATTTTTCTTCAATGAACTGCAGATTTCAATATTTCTAGCGTCTCCGGAAAGGGCCCCATCCGACAATAGTATGATGTATTTTAGCTATTGTTGATGTGTTGTGATGGGTTATTCTTTGTACCCTTCTCCTTTGTAAAAACTTCTTTTTGGTATATTTTGATTTAAATTTTTTTTAATAATTTTTTTGGACTTTTGTTATCTTTGGTGTCAATAGTTTAAGAGAACCTTTTTTTTTACCTCAGAACCATTGGAAGCATTGAAATTTATAAAGCTCAATAGATTAGTAGGTCTTTCTTTTGCTTTCTGGCCGTTTGCTCCTGGTTGAAATGGTTGCATGGTGTTAGATATCAGAAGGATTTTCAATTTAAGAACTGAACATTTCGAGAGGCTGCCTGGCACACTAAATGGCTCTCTCACTGAGATTTGAATTGGAGTTTTCTGCTATGAGGAAAAATTAGAAGGATTTCAGGGAAAAATTCAACCCCCAACTTTTTGGAGTTTTGGCTGCAAGCAGTTATGTAAGAGTATGTAAACAAATGTAGGTTGTATACTGTGTCGGTAAGTAATTGTATTATTTGGATTCTCCAGCCACCATAAAATTTCTTTACGCGGTGATTGAATCCATTGTTGCTCAGATGTCCTTTTTAGGTTTATCTAGGTTTAAATTTGTGTTCCTGTCAATTCTTCTTGCCTGAATACAGAAAAAGGAGCTTGTTCCACAAATGTGGATGCTACCGTGTACTGCTATTCATCATCCAATGCTCGTTTTTTGCTGCAAACATCAAATATAGTGCAATAACTAATTTCAGTTCTTATTTATCTAATTGCAGATGAATTGTGCCCACTTAGAGAACTGTCTACATGAGGCAAGAGAGGAAGCTCAAACCCATCTATGTGCAGCTGATCGTAGGGCCTCAGAGTACAGCGCATTACGTGTCTCTGCTGTCAAAATGCGTGGTCTTTTTGAAAGACTGAGAAGCTGCGTTTTGTCTACTGGGGTGGTTGATTTTGTTGACTCATTACGTTCTTTAGCTCAGTCTTTATCCAGGTATGCACAACTGTTTTTTCTTTGTTGCACTTGATCCTTTTTTTTTACGTAGATTGCTTTTATCATGTCGATCAGTACTCATTACTGAGACACTGTTTTTGCATTTGCTATTAAGATGAATGATCCTTTGTTACATATTTGGAGTTTCTTTTGACATGCCTCTTAAAATAGCATGTTAATGGTCTGCAAAATTTATGGATGAAATTTAGTAAGATAATCCGGTAATTCAACTCAGAACCACCAAAAAAGAACCCAAATTATCTTGTAACGGTTCTAAAACTGTATCTTTATTTCTCAAAGCCCGAATCTTTGGTTTCAATTTTGATGGGCGTTGGAGATGGATTGGAGGTTGTGACATTGCTTATGAAAGTAGTTGATGTTTGATAAAATTCGTCCCAAATTTTCAGTCCTGCAAACAAAAGCGGTGATGATAGTACTGCTGAGTTCCGGGAATGTATAAGGGTACTGGCTGATAAAGTTGGTGTTTTGTCAAGACAACGGGCGGAATTGCTCGACAGATACTCAAAAACCGAAACAGCAAACGAGCAGCTTAACAAGGAGTTGAACGCGCTTTACACAAAACATCAACTTGAAAAGCAGGTATTTTACATCACAACTCTTACCCGATCCACTGTTTTTGGTGCTCACCACCTTTTTCTTCGCATTTCATTACCTAGTGACCAAGATTGAAGGAATCACTCCCCTCTTTATAGGCAAACAAAGAGAAGATATCGTTTAATCGGTTAGAAGTCCATGAAATTGCTGCATTTGTTCTCAACTCTTCCGGGTGCTATGAGGCCATCAATCGTAACTCCCCTCATTATTATCTCTCAGCTGAATCAGTAGATTTATTTTCTGATCATCTTACGAGCCGGACAAGCTATATCGTAGGACAGGTTGTACATATTGAACGACAGACAGTGAAACCACTACCTCAATCTACATCAGTTCAAGCTGATAGTGCTAGAGATCGGGTAGATATACTGACCCCTGAAACTGGAACTAACCGTTTGACATTTAATTCAGGTTCAACTTCAAATCCTTATGGTCTTCCTGTTGGATGTGAATACTTCGTAGTGACCATAGCCATGTTACCTGATGCCGCTATTCATCCAACCAATCCTTCCTGATCTTGGTTGCAAATGGCAGATAGATGTGATGGAAGAAACTTGATGTGAATGTATATATATATATATAAGTATTACATATTCAGCTGTACTGCTACAGATGAATGATCTTTAGTGAGGATTTAACTTGGTCTTTCCTGTATATATGAAACTCAATTTAATCTCATCTCTTTGTACATAGGATCTAAGATTCCATAAAAAATTTGCGTATTTGTTTCTTTGGATGAATTTTTTTACAGATGTTTCTATCTTTTCCATCAATGCATGCAACGCTGTATTTTCCTGTCTCCACTATTGTCATACTGCTGCATCTGTATAAAAACACCTTATTTTTGTTCAACGCCATCCCTTAGAACCGGTGAAAGTAGGATTCATAAAAAAATCTTTAGCAGATTATATTGGTTATGTTATATTTGGATGAAGTACTCTTATTAATAACATGATATTAATTTAATAAAAAAAGAGAAGAAATGAGATAAAAGTGAGTTCAGATAATAACTCGAAGCTATTTTATTCATAACTGAGAACTCTTGTTTATATGATACAATTGTAGATAGAAAAATTTAATTATATATCAATCTTAACAGAAAATTCATCTACATAATCATCTAATATACGCTTAATCATAATCTTTTATAATTTTTATCTAAATGTATATGATACAATTTTCTGATAAATCTATCTCGTCAAACTTCCGATATCAGATCGAGAATAATTTGGGTTTACACTTTTAAACGAGCTGAGTCGGATTCTTCTCTATGTGAAGGGATTGATTGAATTTTTTAGTCCAAAAAGGGTTTGATTCTTAGGTGCTAGCAAACTCTACCAAAACCTGACCTATGATCTGCCATCATTTCATCCTTATATTTTAAAAGAGACTTAAAGTTCAAACATTTTTTAAAAATAAAAACAATTAATTGACCAAATTTGACACAAGTAAACTATGAAAACGTTGTTTACAACATCAAAGCTAATACATACACAGTAATAAATTTATTTCTTCCATATTTTTTATTAAAGTAATTTTAAAAAATAATTACGAATTGGTGCAGTTGTACAAGTCGTTTTCTTTATGTAAAGGAAAAAAGAAAAGTGGGAACTAAAAAAATAATTGGGTCAGTTCTCAAATTTTTTTATAGAAAATACCGTTTATAATTTATTGATAATTTTTTTTAAAAAAAAAAATCAATTTACTTTGTTTGGACAAGTAAAGTGTGTTTCGAAATAAAATGTAGGGATTACGCTGAAATACCAATATGGTATGTACTGTTTATTACAATTCTAAACTGAAAAAGACGTGTCAAGATTAGAAAAAACTGTAAAGTATAAATTATTAAGAAAATTTATTCACATTTGTCTTAAAAAAAATTGATGACGCAATATTTGAAATATTAAATAAACCATTATTATATCAATAAAAAAAAACTAATTTCGAACATATAATTCACTCCATCGAATTATATACCATCCATTAATCAACAAATTATTGAAGTAAAAACAGGAAGAAGGAAGGCATAACCAAAAAAAAAAAAAAAAACATTCACTCATTAGATTAAATAATACATAATCATTAAAAAAAAATTAAAAATATACTGATACCCATATTTTTTTTAATAAATTTTTTGAAACAATAATACTCCATCATCATATTTGATCGTAGAAGCATTTCTTGAATTCTTGCATGTGTTCTTCTTGCAGCCATATGGCGATATTGAATGAACCATCTCCATTATGGCTAGGAATTATGAACGTTTTCCCGTCGAAACCCATTGGTCCGGGACCCATATGGATCTCCTTCCCCCACCCAAAATCTGTGCCGTAAAGCGGCAGCGCCGTCCAGCTAATGATCGCCAGATTCGGGTTTCCGTAGAAATCTCCCTTTGGTCGGCCGTTGTTATCCAAGGATCTGAATCGGCCTACGTCTGGTAGATTCTTCAAGAAATTCAAGTACGATATCACTGTGTTTTCGGTGACCTTTTCAACTGCTTCACGGATTTTCTTGGAAGCTGCGCCGAGGGAGTTTGATAGCAGGTTTCCTGAAGTATCCGTGGCTTCAACACGAATCAGGGCGTTTCCTAAGTAGTTTCTCGGCAGAGGTGGATTCATTTTGTTGCGGAAATCTGCGGGGAAGTGTAGGCTGGTTTGCTGCTCGGAGACGTGGCCGCGTGCTCTGCTTGTGCAGCGCCAGATGTGAGCTGCGACGGCCTCGAATCGGCTGTACCCGCGGCTGGCTGTGTTGTTTTCTTGGTGGAAATCCAGGTTCGCTTTGTTGCGGAGTTTCTCGATTTGTAGTTTGCTGAGGTTGAGAAAAGCGACGGTGATGGGCTTCTTTCTTTGTTCCATGTTATCTTCTTGGCCGATTAACGTCGGCGGAGGCCGCAGAACCGATGGGTCGAAGGTGGAATCAAGTTGCTTGTCTGTTTCCAGCACTTTCCGGTCGAGGTACGGCGAAGAAATGGTTTCACCGCCGCGTGCAATTTTCGCCCACTGGTCGACGAAATGGAGAGCGCTCGGCCCATCCGCCATGACATGTGAGATCCCAAGGCCGATGCTAACTCCACCGCAACGGAAACGCGTCAGTTGCACTATAACCATCGGGACTTCATCAATCGGGGTAGTGTAATCTACCGACGGAATCAAAGCCTGAATAGATAAGGTCGGAGTGAAGTCTCCAAAGTCCTCCACGACCGCCTCCGACTCCGCCTCAAAAACGGGGACACCTTTCCCATTACAATGAAGCTCCACCCTGCTGCCACCTTCCGCCGACCATGTCAGCCGCCCTGCCAGAGGGTAAAACAGTACCAACACTTTACTTAGCGAATCCTTGAGAATCGAAATAACATCCAAGGCGGCAGTGTGTTTGTAGAAGTAAATAGTCGGAGTGTGTGATATATCTTTGATCTGATCAGAAGCGTTCAAGTACATGGTTTCATCTGGGGTCGGCTCAGCTGGCCGGACAATATGTGTAGCTTTCAGATTAACCATTATCTGGTGTTGAATTGCTGTGGTGGAAGAAGAAAGCATGGATCTTGTATACTATATATATAGCTCAAGCAATCTTTGTTGTAGATGGATGGGTGGTAGGTGGGTGGCAACTACTCATTTGTAACCGAGTTCTCCATGTTTTCTTCATCCAATTCTATTCCTTCAAATTTATCCCTTGACTTCCATCTTGATCCAAAATTATTATTTTTTAAAGTGGAAAAAATACCCTCTATAAAATATCTCATTACCTAGAATTATCATGTCCACGAAATTCTTTGAAGATGAGGTTGTTGTTATCAGGCATCATCACAGTCAATTAAGGTATCGGATTAAGGTATAGTTTGGTATGATTGATAGGAGAGATTGATAAAAAAAAAAATTTTATATCATATTTGGTATTTTTTTAGAAAGTCATTATAATACAATGGGTTCGTGATAAATAATTTTATACAATGATGATAAAATATCCCTTTTATGGGATGTGATAATTTTACTTTAATGATAAAAACACCATAAATGATTTAATTGACTTCAATATATAAATTTTAAACCTTATCGTTCTTTCATTTCACCGTCTCAT